>NC_133655.1:284726831-284909280 GCF_009905375.1 Apium graveolens | reverse complement strand
GTCTTACTTATACTTTTTGAAAAAAAAATGTAACCGTTGGACACCTGTCAGACATGCATAAACGATAGTTAATGGCCGAGAAACATAATCATTACTTACCCACTTGCGTTTTTCAAGGAAAAACCGTTCCCTTACCAAGTTATTTGATTATCAAGGTGAAACATTTTAATTCAAAATTGAAATTGCCCACTTATTTAATTATTTTTCACTGCAACATAAGTATTCTGGAAAAAAAAAATCCGAGTGAAATGACCATAATAAATCTGAGCAAGTACTGATAAATAAATCATAACTTAATTAAACATAATTTATATGTCATCAGAATATGAATATGTATCAGATTTATCAATGATTACAAATACTCTCAGACAAGATCTTGAAACAAAAATAAATTTCCTTAATATCAGAGAATACATTCATGAAATTTAAATTACATCAGAACTTGTACAATATTCCCTAAGCTGCTAAACCTAACGTCACAGCCTTTGTCCTAGCTCAAGCAGGGCAAGACTGATGATGAAGAAAATATGAAGAAAAAAAAATAATCATTTCTTCTCCTACTCTCGACAAACAGAATAGCGAGTCGTATAATTCGCCTCTTGCTGGCGGAGAGCTTCCAGCCTTTCCTCCTCCAATCGCTCCAGATGCGATGGTATAGTCCATGTAGAAGAACAGGAGGTGGGTAAGTACCTCCTGGGGAACGGAGTCCCATATCTCATCAGGAATGGCAGTAACGTGCCATTCCTGCTGCCAATCGGCACAGCTCAGCTCCATGTTGAATGTTTCGTAGTTCAAAAACATATTGTAATTGACCATGGTTTTTGATAGAAAAGTATGAAGGTGAGTTTGTGATAAACGAGGTGATGGGAAGGCTGATGTGAAGTGGTTGTTTATATAGGCAAGAGAATGCCAGGAGACGCAAGGAATTTAATGCCTTACAGGTAGAATTAATTCTACCTCGTCCTCCCCAGACTTGGAAAAAGAAAACATTCATTGGAAAGAGAAAACATGGTTTAATGCGCACAAAAAGCAAGTAAAGTTGACTGTTCATGTACGAGTACCACTATCCCTAACTATAGTGACTATTAAGCTTCCACTTCAACATATTTCTGGTTTTAAAACTGAGACTGTTGTCAAATTTTATTCACAAATAAGTCAAGAAAGAATCAGACTGTAATATCAGAACTTAGACTTATATCAACAGTCATCAGAACATAATTTCTTAACTCGAAAAATGAATGCCTATCTTAGTAAGTCCTCACACAAATTCTGATTTATATTCTTCAGAACATAATCATTGGAACATGCAATCAGAACTTGTCCTCAGAATTTGTGCAATGTGACACAATGACTGTTCATCTAAAATAACATAGATCATACAGTGATTTTCATCATTCATATGGAGTGGTTAGGTGTGTGCATAAAGTTAAATATCAGACAAAGAGTAAAGCTGATTCACTTCAGTACATCTTAGAAATAAGGCATAACTAAAACTTTGTTAAGAGCTGTCATTATTCTGAAAACCTACTGTTGAATGAGTCCATGCTTGAGTCCACCTCAACTATTTTGTGCTAATTTTATGCATCTTTTTAAATTCCATTTTACAGTGGCTTCTCAGTGTAAGTGAGTCACGACTGCTTATCAGAATTTATGCTATTATCAGAGTATTTCTCCAGTAATCATAGAGTGTGAAAAGTCACCAAGAAAATATTTTATTTGCTTTTCTGATGCATATTACTTAATACCAGCAATGCACTTGGGTCTTCCCTTCCACATTTTTACTCTAGATCTCAAAGTAGTACCTGATTTTTAATCCTTGTTTCGCTTTCTTTTTCTTTTGATAAGTGAGGTTTATCAGCATTTAGCCACACCAAACAGATTTACTAGCATCAGAACTTAACAGATGAGTAGCATTATTCTAGTTTGTGACTTAGTAATAAGATAGACAAAGTAAACTCAACTAAGCTCAATTATCAGAATTTGCTTATGTCAATAAATTTCCACAGAAATAATTACTTCTTACATGGGATCCCTTGTTTATTGAAGACTACTAGGTCAGCATCTAGCACAGTTATCCTCATAGGATTGAATAGTTACCTAAACAGACATATCACTATCAGAGTTTAGAAACATTGATCAGACAATAATCAGTACTTAAACATATTTTTCAATTAAGCACAGAATACACAAAGAGATTGAATTCTGTAAATACTGATCATAAAGTCTGATGTAACAGAACAAAACTAAGCAGATTTAGAGAAAGAACCTGAAACCATTCCAAGTTCATTTACCAATCTTATAAAAGTAGCTTCACACAATAGTTTTGTGAAGATATCTGCTAGTTGTTGATCTATTGGAACAAAGTGCAATTCCACTGTAACTTCATCTACATGTTCCCTGATGAAGTGGTACCTGATGCTGATGTACTTTGTCATAGAGTGTTGAACTGGATTACCTGTCATAGCAATAACACTTTGATTATCACAGGAAATAGGGATTTTGAAATATGTTAACCCATAATCCAGTAACTGATTCTTCATCCAAAGAATCTGTGCACAACAGCTTCCTGCAGCAATATAGTATGCTTCTGCAGTTGATGTGGAAATTGACTTTTATTTCTTGCTAAACCAAGAAACCAATCTGCCTCCAAGAAATTGGCAGCTTCCACTTATGCTTTTCCTGTCAACTTTGCAACCTGCAAAATCTGCATATGAGTAACCTATTAGTTTAAAATCTGATTCTCTGGGATACCATAATCCCAGATCAGCTATTCCCTTAAGATGTTTGAAAATTCTTTTCACAGCTGTTAAGTGAGGTTCTCTTGGATCTGCTTGAAATCTTGCACAAAGACAGGTAGCATACATGATATCAGGTCTACTAGCAGTTAGATAGAGTAGAGAGCCAATCATACCTTTGTAATCAGTAATATCTACTGATTTACCAGTATCCTTTCCCAGTTTTGTTGCAGTGGCCATGGGAGTGGATGCACTTGAACAATCTTGCATTCCAAATTTTTTCAACAAGTTTCTGGTGTACTTAGTTTGACAAATAAAGTGCCTTCTTCATTCTGCTTGACTTGAAGGCCCAGAAAATAGCTAAGTTCCCCCATCATACTCATCTGATACCTTGACTGCATCAGTTTGGCAAACTTCTTGCAAAGTCTGTCATTTGTAGACCCAAAAATGATATCATCAACATAAATCTGGACCAAAAGTAAGTCATTTCCATGGTTGAGATAGAACAGTGTTTTGTCTATAGTTCCTCTGTTGAATCCACTTTCCAGAAGAAACTGAGCTAAAGTCTCATACCATGCTCTAGGAGCTTGCTTAAGTCCATAAAGTGCTTTATCAAGCCTGTAGACATAATCTGGATGTTTGGAATCTACAAAGCCTGGAGGTTGTTCAACATATGCTTCCTCCTCCAATTCTCCATTGAGAAAAGCACTTTTCACATCCATTTGAAAGACAGTAAACTTTTTGGGAGCAGCATAAGCCAAAAATATCCTTATGGCTTCTAACCTAGCAACTGGTGCAAATGTTTCATCATAATCAATTCCCTCTTATTGAGAATATCCTTTTGCAACCAGCCTTGCCTTATTCCTTGTAATTATGCCATCACTGTCAGTTTTGTTTCTGAACACCCACTTTGTACCAACAACAGATCTATTCTTTGGTCTTGGCACTAGGGTCCAGACTTTGTTTCTTTCAAATTCATTTAACTCTTCCTGCATTGCTTGCACCCAATCAGCATCTGAAGAGCTTCTTCCACTTTCTTTGGCTCAGTCCGAGAGAGAAAAGAATTGTAAAGACATTCGTTTGAAGTACTTGTTCTAGTTCTGACACCTGCATCGGGATTTCCAATTATCAAATCAGGTGTATGTGATTTAGTCCACTTCCTTGCAGATGGAAGGTTTTCTTTAGAACTGGATGCTCCCCCATGATCCATGCTGTCTTCATTTCATTTTCTGATGCTCCCCCTGAAACTATGCTCTCTGAGTTGGATTCTTCAGAATTTAGATTTTCAGAACTATCAGAACTTGGCTTATCAGAACTTGACGAATCAGAACTTGAAGAGTCAGATGTATGTTCCGATGCTTCTTGAGATGTGGTATGTTCTTGAGTATGCTCCCCGTGCATAGGTGCATCTTTCTTTGGCGTAGTCACCACAGTTTCAATAACATCAGAGTTTAATCCATCAGAGTTTACAGTATCAGGACTTGGACTGTCAGGATTTTCAGTATCAGAATTTGAGTCTTCATTTTCAAATCTCAGCTGATCATGATCAATAAAATCTTCAAGACCAGTAATATTCTTTGTTAGGAATATATGTGCATTAGTTTGATGATATGTTTAACAAAACACTTAAGTAGAAATCTAGTGTTTGTAGCCTCAACGGATAAGACCATTTTGGTTATCCGTTGATGGTGTAGCTTTACTTAGAAATAAGTCTAGTGTTGTAGCACATTTCAGTCTCTGAATTTGAGATATAAATTCTTAAATGTTGAGGGAAATTATAAGTCATGTTGACTACTAGAGGATATGCAGATAGGAAGGCCAATTGTAAGTATTTCATGCCTTGTAATTTTGTATAAATGAAATGGTGTCAACGGATAACTTAAAGACCTTCAACGGATGAGAAACAAAGCTTCAACGGATATCTCTAAAGCTTCAACGGATAACATCCTTCAACAGATAAGTGCATCAACGGATAGAGCTTCAACTGCTAACACATCAACGGATAAAGCCATCAACGGATGAAGGCTTCAACGGATGTTCTGTTAAATAGCAGTTGACAAGTGGTAGTTGTACCCACAAACAGAGGCACATGGGTTGACAGAGACAACTGAGATGTGGTAGCCTATTTCAGGAACATCAGAAAAAGCAGCCGTTCTACTCTAGTATAAAGAGGCAATAGTCAACAATGCACTGGAGTAAAATGGAGAAGAAACAAGTGGAGAACTTATTTTATTATTGTACTTTTTATCTTTGTCTTCACTTGTAAACTTGGTGATATAAAAACCAAGTAGCAGCTAGTAATTAGAATAGAATTTTTCCAGTGCTGTTTAGAAAAATCTTGAGAGAAAAATTATCTAGTTTGTACTAGGACGCAGCTGTGATCAACTTCTTGAATCACAGATTTTCTGAAATACCATCTCTGGTGGAACAACAATCCACCAGAAAAGTTTTTAAGGTCTGTTGTGTTCTTTACATTAGTGTTTGAATATATATCTGTCATTATTAGCTTAAAGCAATTCATACACTTGTTTATCTTAAACACATAGCCTTTGAAACTGCTCAAAACTTGAAAAAGTTTTGAGATTTACATTCAACCCCCTTCTGTAAATCTCATTGTTAGTTCATTAGGAATAACAATTGGTATCAGAGCAGGCTCTTGACACACAAAGAGTTTAAAGATCTTGGAAACTAACAAAGATGAGTAAGAAGGATATTGGAGTAAAAATCCCAGTTCTTGACAAAGACAGTTATCACCATTGGAAGGTGAAAATGCACCTTCATCTACTCTCCCAAGATGAAGGTTATGTAAACTGCATTGAGAATGGTCCTCACATTCCCCACAAAGTAGCCACAGTTGCTACAGCCACAATTGCTGTTGGTAATCCATTCCAAAACCTAGAGCAAAATGGACAATGGAAGACACAGAAGAAGTCCACAAGGATAAGAAGGCTATGAACATTTTGTTTAATGGTCTTGACAAGGATATGTTTGATAATGTGATAAATTGCACAACTGCCAAAGAGGTTTGGGACACAATTCAGCTACTGTGTGAAGGTACAGAACAAGTAAAAGAAAACAAAATGCAGCTTCTCATTCAACAGTATGAGTATTTTCATTTTGAAGAAAATGAATCTTTAAATGACACATTCAATAGATTCCAAAAGCTGTTGAATGGACTGAAGCTGTATGGTAGAGTGTACCAGGTGAAGGATTCAAATCTTAAATTTTTAAGATCCTTGCCAAAGGAATGGAAACCCATGACTGTCTCCTTGAGAAACTCTCAAGATTATAAGGACTTCACTCTTGAAAGATTATATGGAATCTTGAAGACTTATGAACTAGAGCTGGAACAGGATGAGGTATTGGAGAAGGGAAGAAAGAAAGGAGGTTCAGTTGCCTTGGTAGCTGAAAATGAGAAAGAATGCAGACAAGAAACTGTGAGATCAACATTAAACTCCAAAGATGGCACAAGCAAATCAGAATCAAGCAAGGGTAAGGAGCAAGTTGCTGAGAATGAAGACAACTCCAGCCAAGATGACTCTGATGGTATTGATGAGCATCTTGCATTTCTGTCCAGAAGATTTGTAAAGATGAAATTTAGGAAAAACCACTAGAGCCACTAAACCTCATAAGAACATGGTGGACAAATCCAAGTTCAAGTGTTTCAATTGTGGTATAAGTGGATACTTTGCAAGTGAGTGCAGAAAGCCAACTTCTGAAAAGAAGAAATTTGACCAAGTAGATTACAAAAAGAAATATTTTGATCTGCTCAAGCAAAAGGAGAGGGCTTTCATTACTCAAGAAAAAGACTGGGCAGCTGATGGAGAAGAAGAGGATGAAGATGTGGAATATGTCAACTTGGCTCTCATGGCTGATTCTGAGGAAAATGAAGTTAGTTCATCAAGCAACCAGGTAATCACTACTGATTTAACACAGCTTACTAAAGAAGAGTGCAATGATGCTTTTAATGACATGTCTACTGAACTGCATCATTTGCGTGTGTCTCTTAAATCTCTTGCTAAAGAAAATAGTAGGATTAAAGAGAACAATTTTTTTTAAGTAATAGAAATGTTGTGTTAGAAGATAAGTTGATTGACCTAGAGAAAACTAAGCTACATTGTATATCTGTTGAAAATGAACTAGCTGAATCTGTTAAGAAAGTAGAAATACTTTCTAATCAATTAGAGAGAGAGCAAGAGGTGATTAAAGCCTGGAAGACATCTAGGGATGTTAGTGCTCAAATTGTCAAGGTCCAAGGAATTGAATCATTTTGTGAGACTGCCTGGGATAAAAACAAAAAGAAAATGGAATTAATTGATGGGCTGTCAACGGATGTGGAATCAACGGATGATGAAAATTATCCGTTGAAGGAAGAAAAGGAGCATCCGTTGAAGGTTCCTCAATTAAAACAGGCAGATGTTTCTAAAAGTGAAAATCTAAAGAAACTCAACAAAAAGTTTGGTTCAACTTCCAAGAACTTTGTCAAAGAAGAAGCAAGCACATCCAAAGATTTCAGTAAGGTGAATATAGGACACATGACCTTAGAACAGTTAAAGAATAGGCTCAAAGTGGTTGAGGATAAAAAGGAAACTAAAAGGAAATCTAATAGAAATGGGAAGGTAGGGGTTAACAAACATAACAATTACACACCTGATAAGTATGCTCCTAGAAAAAGCTGTGTGCATTGTAGTAGTGTTAATCATCTATCTGCTAATTGCAAATCTATTAAGAAAACTCCCATACCTGTGCCCTCTTCCATGCCTAATATGTCTGCATCACCTCTGCATGCTATGCCTGTTATGTCTCAACAGAATCCTTATGCACATTTTGCAAACATGCCATATTTTAACAATCCTTATCTTGCTGCATTTAGTATGCCTCAAATGCCATACAATATGCCAATATGGAATAACATGCTTGCACAATCCATGCCTTATCAAATTCCAAATGTGCTAAATGATTCTGTGACTAACCCTACACCTCAACCAACTACATCTAAGATCAAGGTTGACTCAAAGTTACCTAAGTCTAAAGATGCAGGAGGAATGAAGTCTAGGAGAAAGGCTAACAAGAATGGACCCAAGGAAACTTGGGTACCAAAATCAACTTGATTGATTTTATGGTGTGCAGGGAAAAAGAAGAAATCTATGGTACTTGGACAGTGGCTGTTCAAGACACATGACAGGAGATTTCTCCCTGCTCACAGAGTTTAAGGAGAGAGCTGGCCCTAGCATAACCTTTGGAGATGACAGCAAAGGGTTTACTATGGGATATGGCTTGATTTCAACAAGGAATGTCATAATTGATGAAGTTGCATTAGTTGATGGTCTCAAGCACAACTTACTGAGCATCAGTCAACTATGTGATAGAGGGAATACAATTTCCTTCAATTCAGAAGCCTGTGTTGTCACCAGTAAGAAAGACAACAAAGTGGTTCTAACTGGAGTTAGAAAAGGAAATGTGTACTTAGCTGACTTCAACTCTACAGATGCAGAATCTATTACTTGTCTCTTCAGCAAAGCAAGTTCAGCTGAAAGTTGGCTATGGCACAAGAAGCTATCCCATTTGAATTTCAAGACAATGAATGATCTAGTCAAAAAGGACTTAGTTAGAGGAATTCCTCTTGTTGAATTCTCAAGGGATGGTTTGTGTGATGCTTGTCAGAAAGGCAAACAAAGGAAAGCATCATTCAAAAAGAAGCTTGAAACAACAATTGATGAACCATTACAGCTGCTACATATGGATTTGTTTGGACCAGTCAATGTATTGTCAATTGCAAGAAAAAGATATTGCTTGGTGATTGTAGATGATTTCTCAAAGTTTTCATGGGTCTATTTTCTTGGATCAAAGGATGAAGCAAGTGAAATCATTATCAATCACATCAGGCAAGTCAATAATCATCCTGACTTGAAGGTTAGGAATATCAGGAGTGACAATGGAACTGAGTTCAAGAATTTGACAATGAGGCTGTTCTGTGAAGAAAATGGAATCATGCATGAGTTCTCAGCTCCAAGAACACCTCAGCAAAATGGGGTAGTTGAAAGAAAGAACAGATCTTTAATTGAGGCTGCTAGAACAATGCTTGAAGAATCAAAGTTACCAACATATTTCTGGGCTGAAGCTGTTAATTGTGCCTGCTACACTCAGAATATTTCTTTGATCAATCAAGCTAAAGGCATGACTCCTTATCAGTTGTTCAAGAGAAGAAAACCAACTCTAAACTTTCTTCATGTCTTTGGATGTAAATGCTTTATACTGAGAAATCAATCTGACCATAAAGGGAAGTTTGATGCAAAGGCTGATGAAGGGATATTTGTTGGTTACTCAGCTGGAAAATCTTATAGGGTCTACAATCTAAGAACCAACATTGTTATGGAATCTGTGCATGTTGTGTTTGATGATAAAAAGATTGATGGACTAACAGATGAGGGACACCATGAAAGACTCAAATTTGACAACATTGAGATATATTGTGATGATAGTGAAGAGGAGATTGATGGAGATGACACTTCAAAAGGGATTCAAGATATGCCCTTGGATAATGCACAGAATTCTGCATCCGTTGAAAGAGGCAATGCAGTATCCGTTGAAAGACATAGTGCATCATCCGTTGAAGTACATAATGAAGCATCCGTTGATCATAGTTCATCAACGGATAATCGATTTACATCATCAGTTGATAGAACTCCAAGTTTCCTGCAAAGGACCAACAACTCAGGGGGAGTTTCAACTGATCAACACTCTGTCTCACATCACGACAATACTGAGGCCACCTCATCTAGAGCACATCTTCCACCTCAAAGGAAATGGACCAAGAATCATCCCTTTGAACTGATCATTGGTGATGCATCATCTAAAGTGCAAACAAGAAAAGCTACTCAAAATGAATGTCTGTATAGTAGTTTTCTATCTCAGGAGGAACCTAAGAAAGTGGAAGAAGCCTTAATGGATCCAGATTGGATATTAGCTATGCAGGAAGAGCTGAACCAATTTGAGAGAAACAAAGTTTGGAAGCTGGTACCCAAGCCAAAGAACAAGAGTTCCATTGACACAAAATGGGTATTCAGAAACAAGATGGATGAAAATGGCATTGTCATAAGGAATAAAGCTAGATTGGTTGCTAAAGGCTATTCTCAACAAGAGGGAATAGATTTTGATGAAACATTTGCTCCAGTTGTAAGACTTGAAGCCATCAGAATCTTTCTAGCCTATGCAGCTAATGCCAATTTCAAAGTCTATCAGATGGATGTCAAGAGTGCATTTCTAAATGGGGAATTGGAGGAAGAAGTTTATGTAAGCCAACCTCCAGGTTTTGAAGATCAAAATTTTCCAGACCATGTGTATTTTCTGTTGAAAGCACTCTATGGACTAAAGCAAGCACCTAGAGCCTGGTATGAGACTTTGTCAAAGTTCCTTCTAGATAATCATTTCACAAGAGGTACTGTTGACAAAACTCTCTTCTTTAGAAATGTTAATGGCTCTAAGATACTTGTACAAATTTATGTAGATGATATTATATTTGGATCTACAGATGATAAGCTTTGTAAAAAGTTTGCTAAATTAATACAAAGTAAATATGAAATGAGCATGATGGGAGAGCTAACTTACTTTCTTGGGTTACAAGTAAAACAAGTTAGTAGTGGAATTTTCATTAGTCAAATTAAATATATTTATGATCTTTTAAAGAAGTTTGACTTAATGGATTGTTCACCTGCAAAAACTCCCATGGCCACTGCCACTAAGCTTGAATTAAACAAGGCTGAAAAGTCTGTGGATATTACAAGTTATAGAGGCATGGTTGGCTCACTTTTATATTTAACTGCTAGTAGACCTGATATAATGTTTTCTACATGTCTCTGTGCTAGATTTCAAGCTGACCCTAAAGAATCTCACTTAGTGGCCATTAAAAGAATTTTCAGATATCTCAAGGGGACTCCAAATCTAGGAATTTGGTACCCTAGAGAGTCTGGTTTTGATCTAATTGGCTACTCAGATGCAGATTATGCAGGTTGCAAAATAGACAGGAAAAGCACAACAGACACCTGTCAATTTCTAGGGAACAAGCTTGTATCATGGTTCAGCAAGAAGCAGAATTTTGTTTCCACATCAACAGCTGAAGCTGAGTACATTGCAGCTGGTAGTTGCTGTGTACAAATACTATGGATGAGGAACCAATTATTTGACTATGGTATGACTGTTGACAAAATTCCAATATTTTGTGACAACACAAGTGCCATTGCCATTACTGAAAATCCAGTGCAACACTCAAGAACCAAGCACATTGATATCAAGTACCACTTCATTAGGGAACATGTGATGAAAGGTACAGTGGAACTTCATTTTGTTCCAAGTGAACAACAAATTGCAGACATATTTACCAAGCCACTTGATGAATCAACATTCACAAGATTGGTAAGTAAGCTAGGTATGCTTAATTACTCTTAAAATTCATGTCCTTATTGCAATTTGAATTGAAGCCTGAAATGTATTAGCTGCAAGAACAAATTTGATTTTTAACACAGATTATTCCATCAACGGATATTCCCTATCCGTTGAAAGTCAAAATTGTTCTGTCAACGGATGTTCATTATCCGTTGAAAGTCATATACATTTCTGGAATTTTTATCCGTCAATGGATAAAACTGAAGTGCTCTTCAACGGATGACAGTTTACCTTATCCGTTGAAATATCACATCAGTCGATTCAGGTGTTTCACAGCCGTTGATTCTATTGTCTTAACCGTTGATACTCATACATACAGTTGTATGTATTTGTTTTAAAGGTAGTTTTTAGAATACTTACAGTTTATTCTTAAACGGCTGAAATTCACTTACATATATTTATTGTTTAATCTCTTATTTATGCTTTTTAATTTGAGATAGTATATAAGCACTTCTGATTTTTCATTTTTTACTTTACGCTTTCTTGAAATTTCAAAGCTTTTACCATTTTCTCTCTGCAAAACCTTCAAGTTATTCTCTGCAAATTCTACTCACAACAATGGCACCAGTAGTAAAGATTATGTCTCAATCCGGATTCATCTATGAGAAGAACAATTTCATAGCTTTGGTAGAAAAGAATGAAGCCCACTCCGATTATCACAAAATGATGGACTTCATCAAAAACTGTAAACTTAGCTATGCAATGCTGGAAGCCCCAACGATTTACTGTGAAGTAGTTGAGGAGATTTGGACAACTGCTGAGTTCAACTCAATAGATATGACTATCTCCTTCACTCTCAAAGGTAAAAATCATTGTGTTAACTGTGATGATTTACTAGCATGTTTTAAATTACCTGAGAACAATGCCATGACACCACACACTGATAATGATGTATCCAGCATGTTAGATTCCATAGGTTATTCTCTTAATTCTGCTAGTTTAGGGAGTATTAAAAGAAAAGGCCTTAGGAAAGAATGGAGTTTTCTTGGGGATGCCTTTATCAAGGTTTTCTCTGGGAAAATTAGCAATTTTGATGCCATAACTTCATCTCTTGTTAATATGCTCTATATGCTTGTTTCTGATAGGTATTTTAATTTTAGCAACTATGTTATGCTAGAATTAGGTACTAGATTAGGTAACAAAGCTAATAGATCTAATAACATCTATTATGCTAGATTCTTTATGTTATTGGCTAACCATGTTGCTGAAGGTTTGGTCATAACCAATGAGAATAATAAACTCAAGTGCTGGGCACAAGAGAAAAAAGTTCTTGCAGATTTATTGAGAATGGATCTCAACAGCAGTGTGCCATTGGTATATTTACCAATCATGAATGCACCTCAGGTAAGTGAGGTAATTGCTTCTACAACTCCTACTTCTTCCAACCCCCTCTATTTCTTTATCTTCTAGTGTGGCCATGGAATCTGTGACAATGCCCCAACAGATTCCTACCAAGGTCACCAAAACTAAACTTTCAAAATCAAAGACAAAGAAAACTACCTCTGTTGTTTCTCAAAAGACAACAGTTGTAACATCTACCATTAACCTTGAAGGGAGTGAACAGGGTGTGAGTGGTGAGGGGAGGGGTGAACATCAAAGAAACCCCCAGGATAAGAAAGGAGAGATAAGTGCTTCCCAAGCTAGCCAAGCCACAGTTTCTCAAAAAGCTGTGGTGGTTGAAAGGGTTACTAGCATATCCCTAGCTGCATCCTCCCAAAAGGATGTAACTATTGAAAATAGTTCCCAACCAGGAACACAGAACAAACGAGGGAGGGACACTAAAGCCAAACACTCACCAACAAAAGCCTTTATTAGAAGAAAGAGAGCAAGAACCCAATCTTCTACACAGGGTGCACACACTGCACAGATACATCCATCTGTATCTATGCCTTCTCAAACTCAGTTTGATGTGGCTCCAACAAATGTGGAGTCACAGCCCCATTCTCTCACAATTAACACACATCAATCACCACACACTTCTTCACCATCTCTAGATTTGGATATGTTATTCCCATCAATTCTTGATTCTCCCTCTTTACAACTCAGGGAGGAGCCCCACTCAAATACAGGTGATCATCATCTTTTAGATGATTTGTTGGATCACCCGCAAATTCTTTCAGATGTAATTGAAGGATCTGTGTCACCAAAACTCATATCAATCTACACAGATTCAACAGTTATATCACTTTCAATTTCTACTTCTTTTCCTTCTTCAACGGATATCACTCATCCGTTGACAAGTGGTTGTTCTTCAACGGATAAGTTTAACAGCAGTTATCCGTTGATACCATCAGTTTCACCTTCAACGGCTATTCCTCATCCGTTGATAGTCTCTACACACACAACTGAAACAATTCCAAGTGTAGAAGACTTGATTACTGTACAATCACTTCTAGGACTGAGGGAAGGGAGTGACAATTTGAGTGAGAGGCTGGGTTGCTCCCAGGCAAAAGGAGAGATTGAGAGCTCAAACATGCATGCTATTTTTTCCAGCATGGCAAAAGTAAGTGAGAGGAGTACCACCTTAGTAGGTGAAGGTGAGGGAGTGAGTTGTGTGAGCCAGGGGGAGCCCCTGATGCAAGAACATAGAGAAAATGAGAGAAAGGCAGGTACAGCAGAAATAAGGATGGATCCAGCCATTGCTAGTGAGTCAATGATTGTGAATGATGCTGAAAAGGAAAGACAATTTCAGCAACATTACAAAGCTATTATTGATAACATTTCCTTGGATGCTGACACTTTTACTCATCCTGTTTCAGCCTATCAATTATTGGCTGCACAGGGCAATGTGGAGGCAGAAAAGACACTACATCTAGTACATACAACAGCATCTCTTCAAAGGGACAAAGCTGCTATTAACAAGATGCCTTCAACAGCTGGTGAGTCATTTGAAGAATTTGGAGTATATTCTGATGATGATGACTTTGTTTCTTCTGATGGAAGCATGAACTTAGGGGGAGATGAAGGCCCTAGTTCTATTCCAAATCTACCTGAATGGGCCTTCACAAAGGAGTCTACAACAGGGAAATTCAATGTCTCCTTAGTCAAACAAATTAGTACTATCAAACAGGCCATTCAGAAAACTTCTCATGCTGGTACAAAGGCTATCCTTACAGCTCACTTGGACTCCCTGCATCTCATGAAGTTGCAGCAAGTAAGACAGAATCTGAGTGTGGATGAACTCAGAAAGGATATTGCTGACTTGAAATCCTACAATTCTGAAAAATTGGATTCAGTCATGCCCTATGGTACAATGCAGGACATTTTGTTGAGATTGAAAAAGGAATCACATACTGAAAAGAGGTTGGCCAAATTGGAAGACAGAGTTCAAGTTATTGAAGATTCTGTGGCCACCATTCTTCACAACCAACAATCTCAAACAAATCTACTTATGCAGCTGGCAAAAGCACAGGGCTTGACCCCTCTCCTTGATGATAACAAAAAGGGGGAGAGTAAAAGGGAAGGGGAAGGAGAGCCATCTACAAAAATCCAAATATCTAAAGTGCTAGTTCCTGCTATCACTACTTCTCCAATCATTCAAATCAAAGGAAAGCCTGATGGAATTGATTTAATCCAGCTAGCAGCAGCTGAAATTCAAGTGAAAGAGCAAAGGAGGAGAATTGATGAAAGGATGCAACAACTGTTTGGCTCTACACAAGATAAATCAATATCTGTGAAACATAGCACAAAGGTTGAACCAATCAATATGGAGCACAAGCCAGAAATGAGAAATAAGGTTGGAGAGACTTCTTTCAAGAATCTAAAACCTATGGTTCTCAAGCCCAACACTAGATCCAGCAAGGACTCCACAAAGAACCCTCTAGACTTTGCTCAGATGAAAGAAGTGGACTTTCCTCTTCCAAAGCCTGATGAAGACAAAGTTTTGGGTACTAGCATCATAAAACACAAGGAGACCATGGATGAGGCAGTAAGGAGAAACATGGCTATTATCTTTAGAGAGGGAAAGAGCATATGTGTGATGCAAGGACATCCCAAATTCTCAATAGCCAAGAGGGAAGAAACCAAAAGGTTAAAGAAAGAAGCTGAAAAACTCAAGGCTGACAAAAGAGCACAAGCAAAGCTTGAACAAAAGCTAAAGTCAAGTCTAGTTGAAAATGAGAAAGGAATTGAAGTCAGGGGTGAAGACAAGATTGCAAACTTAGATGAGGTTTTTGGGAGTATATTTGGTGAAAGTATGGAGGAAAAAGAGGAATGGCAGAAGGGAAACAGAAGAAAGGCCAAGGCACATAGAAGGAGTGAAGGCAACACTGAAGAAACTAAATCTCTACCTTCCATACCTGAACCCTTTGTTGCTGATCCCACTATAAACATCCATGGTGAACCAATCATCCCAAAAGAGGAACCTATTGATTGGGATACCATCAATTTGCCTACCTTTTTAACCACTCTTCCACTACCAAAGAAACAGAAAAGAAAATCCAAATCTACACCTCCCCTAAACTCTAAGAAATTCACTCAAAAACATAAACCTAACCCTAAGCCACCCATTTCTAAAGATGATTATGTTCACATCTGTGACATAAAAGAAATTTCAGATATTGAACTCTATCTGGATGAGCTGGAGGATGTAAGGGGAATTGCTGCTTACAGACAGCTACCAGAGAGATTGGTGTTCAGATACAAAGGAGCTGGGGAAAGAACATGGCCTCTCTACAGGATTCTGAATGAAGGCTACTCTACCTTGATCAGAGTCTTTTCAGCCATACAAAAGGATTTTGGCTTTACCAGGACTGCCAAGACTGAAATTCTCAACAAGATTGCCAACATAAGGAAAACTTGGAGGGAGCCCAATGCCTTGCCCAGAACCTTACTCATTCAAGAAAGGGGAACTACAATTCACAAATCACCTCATTGGTTGATGGAATTCAGAGATGATAAAGGAGTCAGAAGATTTTTCAGACTTGAAGACCAACTCAAGATTGCCAGCAATGAAACTCTCAAAGAAATGTAATCTAAGTTGGATATCAGTGATGAAGATGAAGCTGAATTCTTCAGACAACTCCAACTCCAAATTGAGGAAAATGACAAAGGGCTAGGAAAGAAAACCAGGGATCAAAGAGGAAAAAGATGATTTGCTCAGGCTAGAGGAGCATCCTTGGAAATACTGTAAATCTTCAATTACCTTCTAGTACATACACTTTTGCAGCACTTTTGAATTTCTACTTAGTTTCAGTTCATATATTTGTTAAGTGTTTTGTTATCATCAAGTTAACCTTGAATTTATGTCTACAATTCTTATAGACATAAATAGGGGGAGATTGTTAGGAATATATGTGCATTAGTTTGATGATATGTTTAACAAAACACTTAAGTAGAAATCTAGTGTTTGTAGCCTCAACGGATAAGACCATTTTGGCTATCCGTTGATGGTGTAGCTTTACATAGAAATAAGTCTAGTGTTGTAGCACATTTCAGTCTCTGAATTTGAGATATAAATTCTTAAATTTTGAGGGAAATTATAAGTCATGTTGACTACTAGAGGATATGCAGATAGGAAGGCCAATTGTAAGTATTTCATGCCTTGTAATTTTGTATAAATGAAATGGTGTCAACGGATAACTTAAAGACCTTCAACGGATGAGAAACAAAGCTTCAACGGATGTCTCCAAAGCTTCAACGGATAACATCCTTCAACAGATGAGTGCATCAACGGATAGAGCTTCAACTGCTAACACATCAACGGATAAAGCCATCAACGGATGAAGGCTTCAACGGATGTTCTGTTAAATAGCAGTTGACAAGTGGTAGTTGTACCTACAAACAGAGGCACATGGGTTGACAGAGACAACTGAGATGTGGTAGCCTATTTCAGGAACATCAGAAAAAGCAGCCGTTCTACTCTAGTATAAAGAGGCAATAGTCAACAATGCACTGGAGTAAAATGGAGAAGAAACAAGTGGAGAACTTATTTTATTATTGTACTTTTTATCTTTGTCTTCACTTGTAAACTTGGTGATATAAAAACCAAGTAGCAGCTAGTAATTAGAATAGAATTTTTCCAGTGCTGTTTAGAAAAATCTTGAGAGAAAAATTATCTAGTTTGTACTAGGACGCAGCTGTGATCAACTTCTTGAATCACAGATTTTCTGAAATACCATCTCTGGTGGAACAACAATCCACCAGAAAAGTTTTTAAGGTCTGTTGTGTTCTTTACATTAGTGTTTGAATATATATCTGTCAGTATTAGCTTAAAGCAATTCATACACTTGTTTATCTTAAACACATATCCTTTGAAACTGCTCAAAACTTGAAAAAGTTTTGAGATTTACATTCAACCCCCCTTCTGTAAATCTCATTGTTAGTTCATTAGGAATAACATTCTTGTCATCAAAAGAGACATTGATAGATTCCATGACCACTCTTGTTCCCAAATTATAGACTCTGAAGGCTTTTGTGGAAAGTGGATATCCAACAAAGATTCCTTCATCAGCTTTTAGATCAAATTTAGATAGCTGTTCAGGATGAGTCTTGAGAACAAAACACTTGCATCCAAATACATGAAAGTACTTCAGATTTTGCTTCTTTTTCTTCACCATCTCATATGGTGTTTTTCCTTGCTTGTTAATGAGTGATGCATTTTGAGTAAAACAAGCAGTCTGCACAGCTTCAGCCCAGAAATAGGTTGGAAGCTTTGCTTCTTCAAGCATTGTACGTGCAACTTCAATGAGAGTTCTATTCTTCCTTTCAACAACTCCATTTTGCTGTGGAGTTCCAGGAGCAGAAAATTCCTGCTTAATTCCATGGTTTTTGCAGAACTCTTCCATTATCGAATTCTTGAACTCAGTGTCATTATCACTCCTTATGATTTTCACAGAATCTTTGACCAATTTATCCAGATGTTTGACATGATCAATCAAGATAGATGCAGTTTCACTTTTTGTGTGCAAGAAATACACCCATGTGTATCTGGTGAACTCATCCACTATGACCAACGCATATTTCTTCTTTGCAATAGACATGACATTCACTGGACCAAATAGATCAACATGTAGTAGATGATAAGGCTCAAGAATTGATGATTCAGTCTTGCTCTTGAATGAAGATTTTCTTTGTTTGGCCTTCTGACAAGAATCACAAAGGCCATCAGGAGCAAATAGTGACTTTGGCAGTCCTCTCACAAGATTTTCTTGACTAGTTCATTTATATTGTTGAAATTTAAATGAGAGAGTTTCTTGTGCCAATTCCAGCTTTCTTCAATTGATGCTCTACTCATCAGACAGATTGCAGAATCATCAGTACTTGTTGAAAGCTTAGCTTCATAAATGTTACCACGCCTGTATCCTTTTAGGACAACTTTGCCTTTGGATTTACTCACAACTTCACAGTGTTCTTCAAAGAAATCAACATGATAACCTCTGTCACAGATTTGACTTATACTCAGCAGATTGTGTTTAAGTCCTGAGACCAGAGCTACTTCTCTAATGATGACATTCCCAAGATTAATATTGCCATATCCCAATGTTTTTCCAATGTTGCCATCTCCATAAGAAACACTTGGGCCAGCTTTCTCCACAAAGTCTGATAGCAGGGCTTTATTTCCAGTCATATGTCCTGAACATCCACTGTCCAGAACTAGAATATTTTTCCTGTTGCCCTGCAATCACAAAGACCACTAATGATTAGTTTTAAGGACCCGAACTTGTTTGGATCCTTTGGCCTTATTAAGTTTGTTAACATTTGCAGCGGATTTAGCATCAGAGTTTATGTTAACATTTTTCTTATCAGAATTTACACTATCAGACTTTGTATCAGAATTTACACTAGAAGGAACAATGGAAACTTTCTTTAAAGAAGGTTTTATTTGATAATAATCATAGTACAAACTATGATATTCCTTACAAGTATAAATGGAATGCCATAAACTACCACAATGAAAACAAGGATTTTGTGGTTTATATCTAACAGAGTGACTTTTAACTCCTGATTTTGAAGGTAAGGAGTTTATGTTCTTATTCTTCCTGCAAAAACAAGCCAGATGGTTAGAACTTCCACAATTATGACATATTTTCCTAGGAGCATCAGGAACAGGTTTATAATCATTGCTTTTATTCACACCTTCCTATCCATTCCTATTTTTCCTAGGTGATTTTACCTTGTTTGCATTCTTAACATCTTTCAGCTTATGCTTAAGTTGCTTCTTTGTCATTAAGCCTATGTTTATTTCAGCTGTCTTTTCCTATTTTAGTTTGTCAGAAGTTAATCCCTCTTTAACTTCTGATTTCTCATTATCAGACTTTACAAGTACAAACTTAACAGGTTTTAACTTTGGCTTTTGCTTAACAACAGGCTTAATTTTTACAGTTCCTTTATCATTCTTATCCTCTCCATAACCTAAGTCCTCTTTCCAATTTTCACTACTTAGCAAATTTTGAGTTGTTCTGCCAGAGTTAGTCCAAGTCCTGGTAATCTCTCTTTCCTTTTCTAACTCAGTTTTTAGAGATTCATTCATTTTTAGCACTTCATCCCTAACATAAAAAGCATCATCTCTATCCTTCTGAGTTTGACGGAACATAACTAACTCTTTTTCTAAGAAATCATTTCTTTTCTTAAAAGCAAGATTTTCAGAAGTTAATCTTTCACATGTTAAAGTTTGATCTCTATAACTAACAAACATGGTTTTAAGATATCTTCTCAACTCATTAATATCATCAGTATGAAAAGCATAAGTAGTCTGAGGTACCTTTGTTTCAGCAGCTTCAGAACCGCTCTCAACACTTTCTTTATCAGCATTTGCCATCAAAGCATAGTTCTCCTAACTTTCAGAGTCTGAGGTGTCTGTCCAGCTTTTCTTCTTTGTGACAAGAGCCTTGCCTTTGTCACCCTTCACTTTTTTACAATCAGGAGATATGTGGCCTTTCTCACCACAGTTATAGCATTTGACATTGGTATAATCTCCTTTATCAGACTTTCCTCCTCATCAGCACTTGTGCCTTTCCTGGAAAACTTCTTTCCCTTCCTGAACTTCCTGTATGCAATCTTTGTGATCCCTTTCACCATAAGAGCACACAGCTTCATCATCTCCTCATCAGCATCAGTCTCAGGCAAGCTTTCTGTTAGATATATTTGATAATGTCATGGCTGATATGATTTATGTTTAGTTTTCAGATCTTACTTAACAGGTCAAATCAGTACTTAACTGGGAATCAGTACTTATACTGGAAGTCAGGACTTAAGGATATCAGTACTTATATTATCAGGAGATAATCATCAGAAGTTGGATATCAGAACTCAAGTGCTGAAGGACGATCAGATAAGGACAGTAGCTGATTAAAGGAAAGAAGATCGAGATAAACATAAGAAGAGATATGCATGAAGAAGGAGTTCCGCGAAGAATGGAATACGTGGAAGAAAAGATATTTGATTGATATATTTTAGGAAGCAGAATTATATTCCATATCAATTAGCGATTATCTTGTAACTGTGTAGTATATAAACACAGACATAGGGTATACACTATAAGTGTTATCATATTCGAGAAAATTATTCATTGTAACCCTAGTAGCTCTCGTGATATTTGTTCATCACTGAGAGGTAACAGTTCCATACTGTAACAGAGTTTATTGTTTTAATAAAGTTTGTTTTCTGTTACTTAAATATTAAAGTTTGATTTGATTGTATTTTACACTGTATTCACCCCCTCTACAGTGTGTGTGACCTAACACTTTCAGAATCTGAGTCATCATCACTTTCAGAACTTGATGACTCAGTATCAGACTTTGTGAAAAGAGCTTTACCCTTGTCTTTCCTTGAGGTAGCTGCCTTGGGGGATTCTTCTTCAGCCTTAAGAGCAACTGTCCTTGACTTTCCTCCTTTCCTCTTGCTTCTTTGTTCCATCTCAAGTTCATGAGTCTTGAGCATTCCATAAATTTCATCAAGAGTTGTTTCATCAAGACTATAGTTGTCTCTTATTGTTGTTGCCTTCAAATCCCAACATTCAGGAAGAGCTAACAGGAATTTAAGGTTTGAATCTTCAAGATCATACTCCTTATTAACCAGTGACAGATCATTCAAGAGTTTGACAAATCTATCATATAAATCAGTCAATGACTCATTAGCCTTTGATTCAAAGTGTTTATACTCTTGAGTGAGTATTGTCTTCATGTTCTTCTTAATTGTATCAGTTCCCTGACACCTTGTTTCCAGAGCATCCCATATCTCCTTAGCAGTCTTGCAGTTAATTACCCTGTTTGACATTACATTATCAATGGCACTATGCAGTAAGTGTCGTACCTTAGCATCCTTAGCAATTGATGCGATATCTTCAGTAGTATAATCACTCTTCTCCTTTGGTACGGTCTTTGCTGCTTCACCTGCAACTGTAACTTGGTTGGTTTGTGAGGTCCTTCCTTGATTCTATCAAGATATTCTGGATCTATAGCTTCTAGAAATATGGTCATCATCACCTTCCATATGGCATATTCAGATGGTCTCAGTATGGGAACTCTGATGGTTTCATACCGACTTTGAATTTGTGTCTTTGGAGGTTCTTCAGTTTTGGTAGGCTTAGTTGGAGTTTCTGTGTCAGACATGATTGTGTTTGGATCTTTAACTGTATGTGCATTAACAGATAGGCTCTGATACCACTTGTTAGGTCACACACACTGTAGATGGGGTGAATACAGTGTAAAGTACAATCAAATCGAACTTTAATATCACAAGTAACAGAAAACAAACTTTATGGAAACAATAAACTCTGTTACAGTATGGAACTGTTACCTCTCAGTGATGAACAAATATCACGAGAGCTGCTAGGGTTAATACGAATAATCTTCTCGAATATGATAACACTTATAGTGTAAACCCTATGTCTATGTTTATATACTACACAGTTACAAGATAATCGCTAATTGATATGAAATATAATTCTGCTTTCTAAAATATATCAATCAAATATCTTTTCTTCCAAGTATTCTATTCTTCATAGAATTTCTTCTTCATGCATATCTCTTCTTATGTTTATCTCGATCTTCTTTCCTTTAATCAGCTACTATCCTTATCTGAACATACTTCAGCACTTAAGTTCTGATATCCATCTTCTGATGATTATCTCCTAATAATATAAGTACTGATATCCTTAAGTCCTGACTTTCAATAAGTACTGATTTATCCTGTTTAAGTAAGATCTGAAAACTAAACATAAATCATATTAGCCATGACATTATCAAATATATCTAACAAGGGATATTCGAAAACTCAAAACGACCTCGAACCTGGTCGCGTGTGGGTTTTTGAAAGAAGGAGTGAGGCTGACTCCTCAAAAGAAGAAGTTTAAGAAGAGATCCAGAAAGGGTAAGAATATTGGGCCCGCATGTGCGGGCCTGTCTGCTCGCATGCACGAGCTCGTGTGCTCATGTGTTTACATTTCCTGCATGCATCTCATTACACTTTAATTTTCCGTATTTTTCATCTGCTCGCATGACTTCTTTCCATTTCATCTGGTTGTGACTAATCTATCGCTTTATTGTTTTCTTTTTCAGAAATGGTCATCTCCCCTCTCCCCTTCATGGAAGAGGCCGAGCAGGCTGCGGCCTCGGGCCCAGTTCAGCTCGCGGCTGCGATCACAAGGGCTCGCTCTCAGGCCAATCCTCCAGCCCGCATGACTACTCTCTCCGAGCATCTCAAGGATTCAGGGTCTTCTCATCGGCTGAAAAGGCATAGAGGCCATAAGGAGGAAAAAACTGGCGAGCCTGAGCCAAAGAAGGCTGCTCCTTCTGATGCCCCCCATCCTACTTCTTCCTCTGTCAGCACAGTCGTGACCACATTCGGCCGGCTCGCTCAAGGTCACATCAGCGACCAGGATGTAAAAGATTGGTCCTCTTCTGCTCTCGAGGTTAACCAGGATGCACAGTCCCAAGCTGCGGCCGAGGTATACTACCGTCAGCTGTCTAAGGCTCGAGGGATGCGAGCCCTCAGCTAGACCAACACAAAGCTCGACTCTAAGGTCAAATCTCTTCAGAGCAAGGTACTTAACCTAGACGCTACTCATGACAAGGCTTTAAGGGAGTAGAAGGAAGCTCATGACCTGGACGCTGAGGCATGGAAGAAGGATAAAGATGGCCTCGAGGAGAGGGTACTCGAGCTGGAGGGGTCGGTTTCTGCCTTGACCGCGGGCCGCGAGGCCGCACTCGCTGATGCTAGGAACCTGGGGGCCAGGAACTTCATGAAAATCTTCATCAGTAAGGTTCCTGACTTTGATTAGGCGGCTTTGGGCGCGGGCACAGCTAGGCATGCTGAGAAGTTAAAACTGGAAATGGAACGGGATGCTCGGACTGCTGAGGAAGCCCGGCTCGCAGCTGAGCAGGCCCGGGTCGCGGCAGATGAGGCTCGCAAGGAGACGTAGGCTGATAACCCTTAGATTAATTTTATTTAGGAACTAGACTTTTGACTGGGTAAGCGGGCACCCTTCTCGCCTCGCGCTTGTATTTGAAATATTCAGCCTTGGGGCATAACTTATTTACAACTTGCTCGTATAAAATATCAAGTCTTTTGTGCCCGTGTATGTCTTTACTGTGCTAGCTGGTTTTCTTTATTTTTTGTAAACTTACCATGCCCCTACTGACCAAAAGCATTCATAGCCCTGACCGCGTATGTCGGGTATTACACCCTCACAGCGAGCCGAGCTCGTTAGCTCGCATCCATATTTAATTAAGTAAAAATCAATGACAATTAAGTAGAGCGGGCTGCCTCATTACTAACTCACAAGCATTGTGGAGGTTGATAGACGGAATAAGGATCAAGGACGGTGTTTGAAGACGGAGGAAGGTTATGTATAGTGGTGGCTGAACTTGTATGTTGACTCCTTAAGAAAGAATAGGGTTTGTTATTCTCTATTAAGTGTCGACTCATGTCTCATACAAGTGCCTACGTACCCTATTTATAGGGATCAAGCCTCACGTAATTCTTGGGGAACAAGTCACGTAGGCTAGGGTTAGGGTTCTCCAACCCGTGCAGCCCAAGCCCACGATAAAGCCAGGCCTTCAGCCAATTAGTCACGTAAATCTCGACCGACTCCACACGCTTCCTACAATCTCGCGACATCTCCGCATTTCTTCCCATAATTGTAGGAATAACTCGTGTCGGCCCCGAAATATACGAGCAACTCAGTGATCTATGAGTCACTTTCCATGTTGAACACAAAGCCCTCTAATGCGGGCCGGCCTGGCGGCCTCGGCCCACACTGCCTCCCTTTTTAATCAATAAATACAATATTACCTTTGATTTCATAAGATGTGGGCTCATGGGCTCAGTCCGCGTGTGGGCACATGAGCCCGGCCCGCGTGTGAGCACCTGAGCCCAGCCTGCGTGTAGGCACCTGAGCCCACCTCGCGTGAAGGCACCTGAGCCCACCTCGCGTGGGCACAACCGAGCCCAGCTCGCATATGAGAGCCCAGATGGCAAATGTGAGCTCACCTTACATGTGTGAGGCCAGCTCGCACGTCATCACTTGAGCCCAGGTCGCATGTAGCTCGCATGTCACGAGCCCAGCTCGTATGTCACGAGCTCATCCCACATGTGTTGGCCCAAGTCATATTAATCTACGATTCTGGCCCACATATGAGAGTCCAGCTATTAAACGCACCCATGGGGACCTGTTTAGGGCCCATGACCGAAAGCGGGCATAACAGTAGCTATACAATTACTATCTAACATGTATTATAATTTAAATCCTATAAATTTTAAAAAAAATAATAAAGAATAAAAAATTGGATCAAATAATTTGATAAATTTATTTTTAAAAATATATATACACAATTATTAACTATATATTTTGTCAAAAATGTTTGTTCATCAAATTTTTACGTGTACATATAACTAGATCATAACATTTTTATGAATATTTATAACTAGTCATTCATATATTTATTCAATTGTTATATCAACTATCATGTTGATGAATATTATCCACAAACTATATTAACGACTTCACGAGTATTATAACCAATATTCTGTTAATTTTCGAGTCAAATTATATTGTACTCAATTTTAGCTCATTTACAAATCAAAACTTAAAATTGTGTTCAAATCCGACTAGTTCACTAAATTGAAGCGAACTCGAGCCAATTTTTTTTCGAACAGTAAAACTGTACGTGAGCATATACTCGTTTAAGGCCTTGTGTACAATACAAACATGAGAACATTTCGGAGATCACTGCTTATGGTTGGGGCCTTCAGTCTCCTGGGAAGATCTACGGGCTGGGCTGCGTTTAGGTTACTTTGGGCTCTCGGGAGTGAGCCATAACACCGAGACCATTTGGGTAATATTATCATAACTCATAAGGATCTTGCTTTTCCGACCAATTTACTGCTCCGATAAATCTTAATTTAAGTAAGCGCTTCTCACCGACCTTTTAAAATAATTTTCTGTCTTTTTTTTTATTTCTTATCTAACCTTCATCATTTGGTAATTATGAATAACAAATAAATATTATAAATTAAAAGGTTTGAAAAATCATTTTTTTCTTTAAATATTTAATTCCAATGAGCCTCTTTCTCATTATTAACAAATTATCATAAAATTATACTATATATTAGACAATAATTAATGTAACATTTTTTCTATTTAATAATATAATTTTTTTAGAAAATTATAAAAATAGATTGAAACAATTTGAGAGCCGCCAACTCACCGCCTCCGTCTTCTCCTTTACATACACATAGAATAATATAATGATTTTAAAAAATATTGAGAAACCTTATTTGTAAATATTTGCCATTGTAGTATTTTATAGGCTAAAAATTAAAAGAAAAATTTAAGGAAAATGTAATATGATAAGTTGATATAAGGAGAAAGAGAAGATACGATATGTAAAAATAAATTAATGAGAGTATCAAGATGGTAAGTTGATCTAAATGAAAATGAGAAATTTTAGAAGAATATTATGATGATAAGTTGATTTTAAAAATCTTAATTAAAGATTTTGTAAAAACGTAATTTTTGATATAGAAAAATACTCCCTCCGTCCCTTTCGATTGTTTACATTTTTTAGAGAGTGTCCGACACGCATTTTAAGGTGCATATAAAGTATAGTTTTGTAAAAAAAAATTACAATTTTATTTTTCTGAATAAAAATTAAAACATTTAACTTTTATTCATAAAAAAATTGTAAAAATAAGTTACATAACTATACTTTTTATGCATCTTAAAATGCGTGCCGAATATTTTCTCAGAAATGTAAACAATTGGAAGGGATTGTAGAGTAATATATAGTAAGTTGTTTTAACGAGAAAAGAAGAATTTATATTAAAAAGAAATTTAGAAGAATATCAATATGGTAAGTTGATCTAAATGAAAAGTATAAGTTTTAGAAGAATATTATTTTAATAGTATGTTGATTTCAAAAATCTAAATTAAAGATTTTGTAGATTTTTTAGAAGAATATTACGAACGGTGATAGTATATTTAGGAGAATATAAGGTAATTGTAATTTTTGATATTTATTAATTCAAAAAATTGAGAAAATTAGAAAAATAAAATGAGACGATCTGAGATATGCCACATAAACGCCCCCGTCTTCTCCTTGATATAAGTATATTGATTTACGATTTAAAATAAATAAGGGGTTATATATGTGATAAATAGATATATACTTTTAAGTTAAATAAGTGTTTGTTAAATGTTAGAATATTATATATATAAGAAAATGTTTATTTTTTGTGATTAAAAACACTCACGTATCTAAAACTTACCCCGTCTAGTATTGAAGGGTGCTCTTGTGATAAATATATAGTGTTGTTTTTAAAATATTAAAATAAGTAACTTATGATTAAAATGATAAGTAAATTAATACTTATAAGTCATATAAGTGTTTGGATAATTTTACTTATAAATTATAATTTTTTTACTTAAATGAATTAAAATAATTAATTTTTAAATATAATTATCTTAATTCTTTGAATTTTATATTAGATTAATATTTAAAATATATATTTTAAAACTAAAATTTTCTTCAAAAAAAAAATCTAAAGTTAAAAAACAATCTAAATAATTTGAGAAAAAATATGTTATTAAGTACATTCAACTTATAAGCCGTAAATTCAATTTATAAATTGGATTGACAAATACTCGTCAATAAATTACCTAAACTCCTTAAAAGAGTTGTCTCAAGAGGCCCAAAACTTTAACTAAAATTTAAACTTATTGAAAATTATGGAATTATTACTTTTGAATGTTAAAAACAAAATACTTGCTAAAATTTTATAGAGTTATTTATAATCGATTATTTCATGTAGTGACGATCAGTTTGATGGATCGAAACAACATATAAATGTTGGATTTGTATGCTTAATAAATAATTTTCAACTATTTTTTTTCAGATAATAAATAAAAAATTTACATTAGGAAAAAATATTAATGTTTTAATATAAAAGTAATAAAAATAATCGAGATTTCTTCTATTCACATTAATAAAAATATAAAAGAATTTTTTGTATTCACAAGAAAAGAATATAAATATTATAATTTGAACCGCGGGATCCCATACCAATAAATAATATGACAAAGTAGAGTGGCTTAATGAAAAAAAATCTTCAACAATCAAAAGCACAAAGTAGAGTGACCTAATCGTAAAAATAAATAAATTAACACATCTAAAATTAAATGGATTAAATAACAAGGAAGTGATTGACTATGTCAAAAAAAACTAAAATATATCTCTTATTAAAAATTTGACTCTTTCTTTAACTATAATCTAATTATTTAATTGAAGTCATAAATTGAAATTAACTAAAACTGAAATATTATAATAATTAATAAGCTCGTTTTAATATATGTAAATAAAATTTGTTATTTCATAAAATAATATGACAAAGCAAAGTGACTCAGAATAAAAAATAATTCAAACAACTAAATCCACGAAGTAAAGTACTTAATGCAAAAACAAAACAAAAACGTAATATAAATAAATGAAATTTCTTCCATTCACATTAATAAAAATAGAAAAGAACTCATTTTATTCACATGAATAAAATACAAATAATATAATTTGAACCGTTGGATTTGATACCAATAAATAATATCACAAAGTAGAGTGACTTATATGAAACAATTAAAAAAATCTTGAACAACTTAAAGCACAAAGTAGAATGACCTAATTGTAAAAATAAATAATTTAACAAAAAATTAAAGGGCTGTTAAACAACAAGTCATTGACTATGTCAAAAAAAATAAAATTTGTTACTGATTAGAAATTTGAATCATTAATTAACATAATTTAATTATTTTATTAAAGTCAAAAACTGAAATGGACTAAAATTTAAAAATGACATCATAGAATAAGTTTTTTTTTTAGGAAATGTTATTTTATTATTCCAAAGACTCATTCGAGATACAAGATTGAACATTAACTGGGATAGATCCCCAGTCAAACACACGATCAGGGTACATACGAGACACGTGAGCTAATTCATGTGCCGACATATTCGCAAACCGTTTAATGAAATACAACCTTACATTGTTTAACTCGCGGACCAAAGTTCTACACTCCATTATCACCTTTCCAAGTCTGGATCGCAGAGATGTAGCACTTCTGATCAACTGAATAACTACTAAGCAATCTGACTCAGTAGTGGTAGTTTTCTCCGTCCATTCCTTAGCCCAACTCAATACTTCTTTAATTGCCAAAGCTTCAGTTAAAGTTGGGTTCATTACCTCTGAAAAACATGTAGTTTTAGCCGATAACATATGACCTGCATGGTTCCGCACCACCAATCCTATTCCTGAAGCTCTCTGGTTCTCAAAGACTGCTGCATCCACATTGATCTTTACTTCATCTTGCTGTGGCTTTGCCCATTAGATTGCACCATCCCCTACAATAGGAGGTCAAAGAGGTGCCCCAGTATACCTACCCTGAGCTGTCGTCCATTGTGAAAGATACTCCCATGCCTTAGCAATAATTTTCATCGAGTTCCAGCTTTTATTACTCCACACCAAATCATTTCTGGCTCTCCAAATAGACCAGCACAAGGTGATGATCTTTGCAGTAGCTTGTTTCGGTTGTCCTGATAAGTTTCTCTCCAGCCACTCAGCAAATTCCATTGTCTCATTCGTGCTAATATTAGGATTATGGATTTGCCAACACAGAGTTGCAGCCTTACATTGCACCAAACTGTGAAAAACTGATTCAGCCTCTTCATGACAAACCAGACAAATATTGTCGATTTGAACATGCTTAGTCTGCAAGAGCATCTTAGTTGGTAAGCAGTACGAGATCGCATTCCACGAACCTTCCACAAACTCTTCCAAATGAAATTATTATTAGCTGCATTCCACGAACCTTTCTGTTCCTGTAGAAGCTTGTACACACTTCTTACTGAATACTGCCCAGAGTTTTTCATCTTCCAGTACAAAGTATCTTTATTCAGATCTCGTTCCACCCTCGTGTTTGCAATTTAGTGCTGATCTCTTGTGTCAAAAATATCTTTAATGATCTCCATATCCTATTATTTAGTCCCAGTACGAAATAGAGAGGCCACTCTTTGATTTAACAACGATGGTGAATTAGTAGAAATATAAGGATTATCAACATTATTCAGCCAAGGTTGTCCAATGATTTGTATCCAAGTCCAAGAGTGACATAAATTATTACCCTAAACTAAATTTTAACACATCTTGAATAATTAAGTATTTCAACAATATTCTAATGACTTATAATATTTATCAATAAGACACTACTTTACATGCCCTATATTAGTTTTATCTATAAAATATTTGTTACCCTCCTTTTTTAATATCACATTTTTCCCATATTTTTTATTTTCCTCCCATTATTATTTGAATATATAATTATTTTAATAATAAGCCACAAATATAAGTTATGTTGTTGGAGTTGATATGAAAAAAATCATCTCTTAAGTCACTAGAATACTATATTTATAATGTTTATAGGGTATTTATTAGGATATCCTTACACTTGTGTTATATATATTTGATAATGTCATGTCTAATGTGTTTCATGTTTAGTTTGCAGATCTTAACTAACAGGAAATATATGTACTTAACTAAAATCAACATTTACTGGAAGTCAGGACTTAAGGATATCAGTACTTAAATTATCAGGAGATATTTATCAGAAGATAATATCAGGACTTAAAGGAAATGTTCAGATAAGGAAGGCGGCTGATTGATTGAAGAGAAGATCGAGACAAACGTAAGAAGAGATATGCATGAAGAAGGAATTCTATGAAGAATAGAATACTTGGAAGAAAAGATATCTGATTGATATATTTTAGGAAGCAGAATTATATTCCATATCAATTAGCGATTATCTTGTAACTGTGTAGTATATATACACAGACATAGGGTTTACACTATATGTGTTATCAATCTCGAGAACATTATTCTAATAACCCTAGCAGCTCTCGTGATAAGTTGTTCATCACTGAGAGAGGACAGTTCCATATTGTAACAGAGTTTATTGTGTTAAATAAAATCTGTTTTATGTTACTTGAGTTCTTATATTCGATTTGATTGTAGTAAACACTGTATTCAACCCCCTTCTACAGTGTGTGTGACCTAACAAGTGGTATCAGAGCTATCTGTTAACACACAAACAGTTTAAGATCCAAAAAAATCATGTCTGAAGCAGAAACTCCAACCAAGCCCACCAAAACTGAAGAACCTCCAAAGACTCAAATCCATAGTCAATATGAGGCTATTAGAGTTCCCATACTGAAACCATCTGAATATCCCATATGGAAGGTGAGGATGACTATGTTTCTGGAAGCTACAGATTCAGAATATCTTGACAGAATCAATGAAGGACCTCACAAGCCAACCAAACTCGCAGTTGCAGTTGCAGGTGAAGCAGCAAAGTATGTACCAAAGGAGAAGAGTGATTACACTGCTGAAGATATCGCATCAATTGCTAAGGATGCTAAGGTACGACACTTGTTGCATAGTGCCATTGATAATGTAATGTCAAACAGGGTAATAAAATGCAAAACTGCAAATGAGATATGGGATGCCTTGGAGACAAGATGTCAGGGAACCGATTCGATTAAGAAGAACAGGAAGGCTATACTCACTCAAGAGTATGAACACTTTGACTCTAAGACTAATGAGTCATTGACTGATTTATATGACAGATTTGTCAAACTCTTGAATGATTTGTCACTAGTTTACAAGGAGTATGATCTTGAAGATTCAAACCTTAAATTCCTGTTAGCTCTTCCTGAAAGTTGGGATTTAAAGGCCACAATTATAAGAGACAACTACAATCTTGAAGAAACTACTCTTGATGAAATTTATGGGATGCTCAAGACTCATGAACTTGAGATGGAACAAAGAAGCAAGAGGAAAGGAGGAAAGTCAAGGATAGTTGCTCTTAAGGCCGAGAAAGAATCTCCCAAAGCAGCTATCTCAAGGAAAGGCAAGGAAAAATCGCTCATCACAAAGTCTGATACTGAGTCATCAAGTTCTGATAGTGATGATGACTCAGAAACTGAAAGCTTGCCTGAGATGGATGCTGATGAAGAGATGATGAAGCTGTGTGCTCTTATGGTGAAAGGAACCACAAGGATTGCATACAGGAAATTCAGAAAGGGAAAGAAGTTTTCCAGGAAAGGTGCAAGTTCTGATAAGAAGAGTTTCAGAAAAGCTGAAGGCAAAGGAGGGAAGTCTGACAGAGGAGATTACTCAAATGTCAAATGCTACAACTGTGGTGAGAAAGGCCACATTTCTCCTGATTGCAAGAAAGTGAAGAGTGACAAAGGCAAGACACTGGTCACAAAGCAGAAAAACTGGACAGACACTTCAGATTCTGAAAGTGAGGAGAACTATGCCTTGATGGCAAATGTTGATAGCAATTCCGATGCTGCTGAGTTAAAGGTATCTCAAACTACTTATGCCTTTCATACTGATGATATTAATGAGTTGAGAAGATATCTTAAAACCATGTTTATTAGTTATAGAGATCAAACTTTAACATGTGAAAGATTAACTTCTGAAAATCTTGTTTGTAAAAAGAGGAATGATTATTTAGAAAAAGAGTTAGTCATGTTCCATCAAACTCAGAAAGATAGAGATGATGCTTTCTATGTTAGGGATGAAGTACTTAAAATGAATGAATCTCTAAAAACTGAGTTAGAAAAGGAAAGAGAGATTATCAGGACTTGGACTAACTCTGGCAGAACAACTCAGAATCTGTTAAGTAGTGGAAACTGGAAAGAGGGCTTAGGTTATGGAGATGATAAGAATAATAAGGGAACTGTAGAAATTGAGCCTATAGTTGTTAAACAAAAGCCAAAGATAAAACCTGTTAAGTTTGTAGCTGTAAAGTCTGATACTGAGAAATCAGAAGTTAAAGAGGAATTAACTTCTGACAAACTAAAACAGGAAAAATCAACTGAAGTTAACATAGGCTTAATGACTAAGAAGCAGCTTAAGTACAAGCTGAAAGATGTTAAAAATGTAAACAAGGTAAAGTCACCTAGGAAAAATAGGAATGGAAAGGAAGGTGTAAAAAAAGCAATGATTATAAGCCTATTCCTAATGCTCCTAGAAAAAACATGTCATAACTGTGGAAGTTCTAACCATCTGGCTTCTTTTTGCAGGAAGAATAAGAACATAAACTCCTTAGCTTCAAAGTCAGGAGTTAAGAGTCAGTCTGTTAGATATAGGCCACAAAATCCTTGTTTTTATTGTGGTAGTTTATGGCATTCCATTTATACTTGTAAGGAATATCATAGTCTGTACTATGATTATTATCAAATAAAACCTTCTTTAAAGAAAGTTAGCATTGTTCCTTCTAGTGTAAGTCATGATTCAAAGTCTGATAGTGTAACTTCTGATAAAAAAAATGTTAACATAAACTTTGATGCTAAATACGCTACAAATGTTAACAAACTTAATAAGGCCAAAGGATCCAAACAAGTCTGGGTCCTTAAAACTAATAATTCTAAAAATTTAAATTCTGAAGAATCCAATTCGGAGAGCATACTTTCAGGGGGAGCATCAGAAGATGTTGATGAAGATGGCATGGATCATGGGAGAGTATCCAGTTCTAGAGAAAACCTTCCATCTGCAAGGAAGTGGACTAAATCACATACACCTGATTTAATTATTGGAAATCCTGATGCAGGTGTCAGAACTAGAACAGCTACTTCAAACGAATGTCTTTATAATTCCTTTCTCTCTCAGACTGAACCAAAGAAAGTGGAAGAAGCTCTTCAAGATGCTGATTTATTGAAAGCAATGCAGGAAGAGTTAACTGAATTTGAAAGAAACAAAGTCTGGACCCTAGTGCCAAGACCAAAGAACAGATCTGTTGTTGGTACAAAGTGGGTATTCAGAAACAAAACTGATAGTGATGGCATAATTACAAGGAATAAAGCAAGGTTGGTTACAAAAGGATATTCTCAACAAGAGGGAATTGATTATGATGAAACATTTGCACCAGTTGCTAGATTGGAAGCCATAAGGATATTTTTGGCTTATGCTGCTCACAAAAAGTTTACTGTCTTTCAAATGGATGTGAAATTTTTCAATGGAGAATTGGAAGAGGAAGTGTATGTTGAACAACCTTCAGGCTTTGTAGATCCTAAATATCCAAATCATGTCTACAGGCTTGATAAAGCACTTTATGGCCTTAAGCAAGCTCCAAGAGCATGGTATGAGACTTTAGCTCAGTTTCTTCTGGAAAGTGGATTTAACAGAGGAACTATAGACAAAACACTGTTCTACCTCAACCATGGAAATGACTTACTTTTGATTCAGATATATGTTGATGATATCATCTTTGGTTCTACAAATGACAGACTTTGCAAGAAGATTGCTAAACTGATGCAGTCAAGATATCAAATGAGTATGATGGGAGAACTTAGCTATTTTATGGGCCTTCAAGTCAAGCAGAATGAAGAAGACACTTTTATTTGTCAAACCAAGTACACCGGAAACTTGCTGATAAAATTTGGAATGCAAGATTGTTCAAGTGCATCCACTCCCATGACCACTGCAATAAAACTGGATAAGGAACTGGTAAATCAGTAGATATTACTGATTATAGAGGTATGATTGGCTCTTTACTCTATCTAACTGCTAGTAGACCTGATATCATGTATGCTACCTGTCTTTGTGCAAGATTTCAAGCAGATCCAAGAGAACCTCACTTAACAGTTGTGAAAAGAATATTCAAGTATCTTAAGGGAACAGCTGATCTGGGATTGTGGTATCCCAGAGAATCAGATTTTAAACTAATAGGTTACTCAGATGCATATTTTGCAGGTTGTAAAATTGACAGGAAAAGCACAAGTGGAAGCTGCCAATTTCTTGGAGGCAGATTGGTTTCTTGGTTTAGCAAGAAACAAAAGTCAATTTCCACATCAACTGCAGAAGCAGAGTACATTGCTGCAGGAAGCTGTTGTGCACAGATTCTTTGGATGAAGAATCAATTACTGGATTATGGGTTAACATATTTTAAAATCCCTATTCACTGTGATAATCAAAGTGCTATTGCTATGACAGGTAATCCAGTTCAACACTCAATGACAAAGCACATCAGCATTAGGTACCACTTCATACGGGAACATGTGGATGAAGGTACAGTGGAATTGCACTTTGTTCCAACAGATCAACAACTAGCAGATATCTTCACAAAACCACTATGTGAAGCTACTTTTACAAGATTGGTAAATGAACTTGGAATGGTTTCAGGTTCTTTCTCTAAATCTGCTTAGCTTTTGTTCTGCTGCATCAGAATTTATGATCAGTATTTACAGATATTACTATCTTTGTGTATTATGTGTTTAATTGAAAATTGCTTAAGTACTGATTGTTGTCTGATATGAATTTCTAAACTCTGATAGTGATATGACTGTTTTTGTGACTATTCAATCCTATGAGGATAACTGTGCTAGATGCTGACCTAGTAGTCTTTAATATACTAGAGATCCCATGTTAGAAGTAATTATTTATGTGGAAATCTATTGACACGAGCAAATTCTGATATTGAGCTTAGTTAAGTTTACTTTATCTATCTTATTACTAAGTCAAAAACTAAAATAATGCTTTTCATCTGTTAAGTTCTGATCTACTGAATGTACTAAGTGCTGATAAACCTCACTTATCAAAAGAAAAAGGAAAAGAACAAGGAATTAAAATCAGGTACTCCTTTGAGATCTAGAGTAAAAAAAATGTGGAAGGGACGACCCAGGTGCATTGCTGGTATTAAGTAATATGCATCAGAAAAATAAATAATTATTTTTCTTGGTGATTTTTCACACTCTATGATTACTGGAGAAATACTCTAATAATAGCATAAATTCTGATAAGCAGTCGTGACTCACTTACACTGAGAAGCCACTGTAAAATGGAATTTCAAAAGATGCATAAAATAAGCACAAAACAGTTGAGGTGGACTCATGCATGAACTCATTCAATAGTAGGCTTCAGAATAATGACAGATTTTAAGCAAAGTTCTTAGTTATGCCTTATTTCTAAGATGTATTGCAGTGAATCAGACTTTACTCTTTGTCTGATATTTAACTTAATGCACACACTTACACTCCATATGAATGATGAAAATTACTGTGGTTGTTTTAGATGAACAGTTTATGTGTCAGATTGCATAAATTATGAGGACAAGTTATGATGGAAGTTCTGATGATTAAGTTCTGAAGAACCGACATCAGAATTTGTGTGAAGAATTGCAGAGATAGGCATTCATTTTTCGAGTTAAGAAATCATGTTCTGATGACTGTTAAGTTCTGATATAAGTCTAAGTGCTGATATTAAATTCTGATCCTTTACTTGACTTATTTATGGTTAAACTCTGAAACAGTCTTATTTTAAATCAGAATATGTTCGGGTGAGATATTAACAGTCAATACACTTAGGGTTAGTGGTACACGTCCATGCACAGTAATGTTTACTTGTTTCTTGTGCGCATTAAACCCTGTTTTACACTTCCAATGGCTGTTTTTATTCTCCTCAGTCTAGGGAGACGAGGTAGAATTATTTCTACCTGTCAGCATTAAATTTTTCTTGCGTCTCCTGACATTCTATTGCCTATATAAACCAACAATTCATTCCAGCCAGTACATCTCTCATTTACACTCAAACTCTCAAACTCATTTCTTCTTCACTCATCACAATCATGGATAATTACAACTCAGCTCTGAACTATGATACTTTCTCTCTCACCATGAGCTGTCCAGCATGGCAGCAGGAATGACATGTTACTGCCATTTCTGATGAGGTTTGGGACTCTGTTCCCCAAAAGGTTCTGACAGACCTCTTGTTCTTCTATATGGATTACCATCGCCATGTTGAGCGACTGGAAGAAGAACGGTTGGAAGCTCTTCGACAGCAGGAGCGAATCATTCGTCTCGCTGTTCTTTTTGTTGAAAGTAGGAATAAGAAATAAGAATTGTATCTTAGGACAATCTTGTAATTTTGTGCTGAAATTTCAATTTCATGAATGTATTTTCTCAATATATTAATGAAATTTTATATTTTTGTAAGATTTTATCTCTGAGTTGTTTGAAATTCTTATATAAGTTTAAATCCTGATTTACCCATATTCCGATGTCCGTTTTTATATCTGATACAAATCAAGTTCTGATTCTGACGTGGCAGTACCTGTTTACTTGATTTATTTATTTTGGTCATTCTCTCACTTAGTGTATTTATACAGAATATTGGTCTCGCAGTAAAAATAATTTTTTAAGTGGGAACAGTTTAAATTTTAAATTAAAACTGAACTACCTTAATTAATGGGATTACTTGGTAAGTGGAACGGTTTTTCCTTGAAAAACTGCATGTGATAAGTAATGATTACTGTTTTCCCGTGCCCATTAATTATTCTTTACTACTGCATGTCTGACAGGTGTCCAACAGTTACTTTTTCTACCGTGTATAAGTAAAAGAGAGAGACGATTGTAAAATCTTTTATTTACTTTCACACTTTATCTCTCTTTCTTTACTTCTATTCTCTCTCATCTCCTGACGTTTTTTTTTTCATACAGACATTTATCAAATTTTCAATTTTTCTCAATTTCTCAATTTTTCTCATGGCACCTAAGGATTTGATTATAGATGGAGCCAAGTTTGTACCCAACAACTATGCTGCAATCTTAAACCATGATGAAGCTCCATCTGATTTGCACTTTGTGCAAGATCTTCTAGCACACAGTGAGATTGGGTATGCATTGATCCAACCTCAAGTCATTTCCAGCCAACAAGTTCTGACGTTTTGGCGGACTGGGCATTTTGATAATGGTGGTGCTACTGGTACTCCAAGTATTATTTTTGAAGTAAATGATGTTGAGCATGTGGTAACTCCTGGAGCAGTTCGTAAAGCTCTACACTTACCAGAAAGTTGCGTTTTCTCAACACCGGAGGAACCCGTTCTACAGCAGCTCATGGCCAATTTGGGGTATGAGAAGAGTTTGGCCAAGCTTGGACAGTTGAAAAGAGCACATATCAGAAAGGAATGGAGCTTTTTCTTTGACTGCATCACTAAAGCATTCGGCAATAAGTGTTCCAACTTTGATGCCATTCCTATTATGAGTCAGCACATCGGGTATGCTATTATTCACCAAACCCATTTTGATTTTGCAAGTGCTGTGCTAGGCTTTATAGGGGATAGGATGACAGAGGATAGGAATGTAGTATACTTTGCTAGATTCTGTCAGCTTATATATACTTTTTGCCGTGCTAATGAACCTCAACCAGCCAGTTCTTTACTTCCACCCTTTAAACTTGCAAAATGGGCTTTTAATGACTTGGTAAATGCTGACCTTAAGAAAAAGGTGGTTAGACCCTTACAGATACCTCAGTCTGTAAAACAGATCTTGGTAAAAGCTGATCCTCTAACCTACAAATCTGTTTACCCTAATATACAACCCACCAGCACATCCCAGACACCACAACAACCATCAGAACATACCACACATACATCTCAACCTACTCAACCCTCTATCAGAACACATCTCAAACCTTCACAGATAACTCAACCTTCATCATCAGCACATACTGTGAAGCCTTCATCTTCCAAGCCCAAGAGGACAAAGACTATACCTCAGATACCACAGAAGAGAAGGAGGATTGTTCTGAGAGATGAGTCAGACAGTGAGGAACAGGTTCCTGTATCAGAACCTGTTATCGCAGAAGCTGAGAAGGTCCCTTCTCAGAAAGATACTGGAATTGGGGGATCTAAGCTTCTCAAAAGGATTAGAAGAATGTCTTATGCTGAAACTCCCAAGGAATCTCCATTTCAAAGAAAAGAAAGAAACAGAGAGCTCACAGGCCAGTTTCAGATGATGAGGAAGCAGCAGCTAAGGAAGGAGATCAGGAATCTTTGATCTCACAAGAGCCAGAAATTGCTGAAGCTACTGCTACAGATAAAGCATCTACACCACCCGTGTCTCCTGTACAAGAACCAGTATCTACTGCAGACCCATGCACAAGTGCTGAAATTGATATTCACAACCTGGTTGTGCCTGAGGTTCTCTACTTAGAAGCTCCTCCAGCTCAAATTAATCCATCAACAACACCAGTTCCTGATGCTACTGATACTACAGAATTGTCTAAAACACCTTCTCTGTATCTAGACATTGAAGATCATACTATAGGTGAGCATCAGAATATGGCCGTTGATCAGAACTTGGAAGCAGATCAACACTTAGAGGATGATGTTGAAGCCTCCATAGCCTCTCATACTGTTCTTTTATCAGAGGATGCTGAATCTGTAAGTTCTGATGCTGCAAATGCTGATGATACTGGTGATGCTGCTATAAATGAAGATGCTACTGCAGCGGGTCCATCAGGACATGCACATCAACAAACTGTTCATAAAAGTGAGATAGTCAAGAAGTTTGTTACAGGGGAAGCACCAGTACCTTGGAGTGAAACTCCCAGAGGACAGGAGTGGACTAAGGAGTGGAACACAATTACTTTTGTTCCTTCTCAATCGATTCTTGCTGAACACTTGGCAAAAGCTGATGAGATGCTAATTAATGATGATTTCAAGATACAACTTCGAGTCACTGCATTGAGTACTAGACATCTTCAAGGTCTACATTCAACAACTCATGCAGAGGTGCATAAAATTCAGGAAGAATTGCTCAAGAAAGAAATGACTAAGAAAATTGACAAGAAAACTTTTTTCCAACCTACCTTTGACAGAGTTGCTTACATTGAGAAGACCCAAGAGAAGCAACAGTCTCAAATTGATGAAACTTTGAAAAATCAAGCTTCTCAGCAATCTCAACTCGATGAGATCCAATCCTCAGTGGATTTGCTTGTCTCTCTTCTTTTACCTGCTGATGCCAAAAAGGGGGAGAAAGTACTTAAGTCCAAATGCAAAACTGTTAAGATACTGAAGGGGAAGGATGATGAAAAAGATGACCAGGGAAACTCTGGAATGGGTGGAGGTCATAGTCAAGATATAGGTCTCTCATCAAGAAGAGCTGAAGCTACAAGTCATAGAACAAGTTCTGATACTGGAAAAAGAATTACTTCTGATACTAGTAAAAGGATAAGTTCTGATGAACTTTTGGATCTTGATGAAGAAATTTCAAGACAGTTATTTCTAAAAGAAAATCCAGGAATGGACCTTGAGAATCTAAAGGAAGAAGAAGCTAGACTTAAGTTGGAAAAAGTCAACTCCAAATCTGAAGCTTCTGTTGATGAAAAGAAACTTCCTAAGGTTAAAGGCATTGTGATAAGAGAAAGGATAAATCCTGAGGCAATCAAGGCCAAATCACAAATGGAGATAGATCCAAGGTCCAAGGGCAAAGAAAAAGTTGGTGAACCTATAAAGGTTTATGTGCCTCCTGTAGATGAAGAAATTTATGTTGAAGATGCTGATCTTACTCTGACTTCAAGAATTATTTCTAAGACAACCTCTGACATGACTCAAGTTGTTCAGAGTCAAGATTTAGCTAGTTCTGATATGACTGTGAAGCAAGCAACCTATGACATAGCTCAAGTTGGCTTGATATCAGAAGATAAATTAAAAGGTAAATTAACCTCTGACATTGCTCATGTTAAACCTACTGCAAGTCTCCTACCATGATTCACTAAAGCCAAATAAACTCAACCTTTGAATACTGCAACAAGTGGTTTTGAAGCAAGGGTTGTTACTGGAAAGGAAGCAAAAGATAAATCTGGGTTGGGTAGTTCAAGAGAGAAAAGAGTAAGCAACACTACCGATGATCCAACTTCCTTGAGTGAACCAGGTGTTGGAGCAACTCCTGAAAGATTGAACCTATTGGAATCTGTACAAATGGTTTATCATACAATCCTGAAAGAATATGTCATGTTATATTTTATGACAGATGGAAGAGTATACCATATTAGGCAGAGAGATATACCACTGAAGTATTATGAGGAACTAGAACATGTATTATTTTTACTTCAGGTAAAGAACAAATTTACAGACAGTGCTGCAGATTATTTGAAGTCTCAGATTCAAAGGCAGAAGAAGCTCTACTCTTTAAAGTCTGACAGCTCATATTGTCCTAAGTACAGAGATCACAAGGGTGATATTGTCGAGATGAAGCTTAATACTGCAGAGATCAAAACTTATCTTGGTATTAAGGGGCTTGAGTTCAATCTAGAGTCTGACAAAGCATATGTCATCAGACTAGATCAGGAGCTGAGAAAAGAAAAAATTAATGATCTCAGATATGCTATCTTTCAAACTGGTGAAGATACTACAGAGCTTAAAGATGCTAAAAGGAGGATGATTGATGAACTCAAATATGCTGAGAGATGTTTGTTAAAGAACTATCTCAGAACAACTCCTGACATCAGAGAGATCACTAATTGAAGCCAAGTTGAGATCTACAACTAATCGAGTTCTGATGTGTATATAGACTAAAAGTTGTTATCAGAAGATAAAGTTGGTAAAGCTTTAAGGACTGTAAGTTGTAGTTATCTAGTTATATTCTCATGCATTTGTACTTAATGTTTTTGACATCATCAAATATCTAATTGAACTTGTATATTATGCTAATTTACAAGTTGGGGGAGATTGTTAGATATATTTGATAATGTCATGTCTAATGTGTTTCATGTTTAGTTTTCAGATCTTAACTAACAGGAAATATCTGTATTTAACTGAAATCAGCATTTACTGGAAGTCAGGACTTAAGGATATCAGTACTTAAATTATCAGGAGATATTTATCAGAAGATAATATCAGGACTTAAAGGAAATGTTCAGATAAGGAAGACGGCTGATTGATTGAAGAGAAGATCGAGACAAACGTAAGAAGAGATATGCATGAAGAAGGAATTCTATGAAGAATATAATACTTGGAAGAAAAGATATCCGATTGATATATTTTAGGAAGCAGAATTATATTCCATATCAATTAGCGATTATCTTGTAATTGTGTAGTATATAAACACAGACATAGGGTTTATACTATATGTGTTATCAATCTCGAGAACATTATTCTAATAACCCTAGCAACTCTCGTGATAAGTTGTTCATCACTGAGAGAGGACAGTTCCATATTGTAACAGAGTTTATTGTGTTGAATAAAATCTGTTTTCTGTTACTTGAGTTCTTATATTCGATTTGATTGTAGTAAACACTGTATTTAACCCCCTTCTACAGTGTGTGTGACCTAACAACTTGCTCTAATAGAAGTTACTAAATACACATCTTCTTCCTCAATTAAAAAGTTTTTATCAACCTGAATTACCTCATCTAAACGCGCTTGTGTCAAATCAAATTCCCCCGAAACCATTAAACCCTAAACCCCCAAAATAGAAACACCTTAAACACTCTTTTTAAACGAACTCAACCACTAAATTGATCTAATTTGCGAGATTTTCAAATCTAATTGAGTGTTGATTTGTTTGTTGGTATCAGTTTCTCTGTTTATAGCGATGTAAGTTTCCAATTTCTTCACTTTTTTGTGTCTTTTTTTCTCTTTTTAATTGGGTTATGTATGTGATTCCTCTCTATCAAAATTAAAATTAAGTAAAAAAGTCTTGTCATCTGACATGTTAGACTCTGTGAGATTATAATCTCTTCGTTTATTTTGGTGCAAGTTATTGTTTTGATTATATTGTTCATTCGTCGTACTCTTTGTCTTCTCTATGGATAAACAACAAACATACATGCAAGAAATGGAGGAGGCTTTTGCAGCGATCCAAATAGAGGAGGAAGAACATGGCGGACTCTGCTATGAAAATACAAACGATGGATTAAGCGAGATCGATACAAGGTGGTGTCTGGTTGGACGTTTTCTTACTGACTCTCATATAGATTTCCAAGCCATGCAGCATAAGATGACATCTCTATGGCATCCGGGAAGAGGATTGTATGTTAAATAACTGGATTATAACAGGTTTCTTTTCCGGTTCTATCATGAAATGGATATCAGGAGAGTCATGGAAGGGAGACCCTGGTCGTTTGGCCGTTTTCATCTGGTAATGGAACGATTAAAAGATGGAGACAACCCTAGAACACTGGAGATTAATAAGATTGATTTATGGGTTCAACTACACGGTATGTCTGCAGGATTCATGTCACAATGAGTGGCTATTGATATTGGTAACTACATTGGTACATATGTTGATGGAGATCCCAATAATTTTATGGGAGTCTGGAGAGAGTACCTAAGGATTCTAGTAACTTTGTCACTAGATAATTTTGTGAGATCCCAATGAAGCTCAAGAAATCAGAAAAAGAATGGTGTTGGGCTAATTTCTAGTATGAAGCTATTCCCACCTTTTGTTTCATTTACGGAATGATCGGTCATGGTGAAAGGTTTTGTGACATAGTTTTTGATACTCCAATGGAGAAAATCGAGAAACCATATGGAGTCTGGCTTCGTGCAGATTCAAGGAGGAAAACCCATACGATGGGATCAAAGTGGCTTCATGCTGGTGGTGCTTCTCAGGCGAATAATTCTGGGGGGGAGAGGCGATGTAACCGCAGATACGCACAATCTCGTAAAATATGTGTTGGTCCAACAAACTAGCGACAGTTACGGTTCACAAGGAAACATGACAACTCGGGGAGAAATGGAAGGTGAAATCACTGAAATGTTGGGGAAGATAAATCATAATATCCCTAGTCAGATATTCATACAAAATTCAAGTTTAAGTTTGGAGGGAAACACTAATGGGCCGGATACTGCTGAGTTAAATGTTTTGGACTCAAAAAGACGTAGAATGGACCTTGTCCATAATACTGTTACACTTACAAATCAGGCCCACGACACGAGTATGGAGATACTGATGACAGATTCTACTGAACCAAAAAAGAGATTATTGGCGGGTGCTGCTTCGCAGACCCGCCAGTCATCATGAATGCACTAGCTTGGAACTGCCAGGGTCTGGGTTCACCTGGAAAGATTCAGTTCCTTCAAGAAGTAACCCGTAGTGAGAAGCCGTCGTTTGTCTTTCTTTCTGAAACTATAAGTCGTTATGAGAAAATGGAAAAGCTATGTAGTAAGCTAGGGTTTGAAGGTTTTATTGTTGTTGAGCCTCAAGGGAAAAGTGGAGGAATTGCTCTATTCTGGAAAAATGCAGAGGTTGTGAACCTGTTAAGTTTTTCTCGTTCCCACATTGATATTTCTGTATACAGGGCGGGATCAAAAAGATGGCATTTGGCAGGTATCTATGGAGAGCCTGCGAGGACACAAAGGTTTAAAACATGGGAGATTTTAAAGAACTTATCTCGTGATCCAAATCTACCTTGGTGTGTAATTGGAGATATCAACAATGTTACATCTCAAACAGATAAGAAGGGTGGTCCTCCATACCCAAATCATCTTATTGAGGGATTTAATGACTGTCTTCACGAAGCTAATCTTCATGACCTTGATATAATAGGTCACCAGTTTACATGGGAAAAAAGACGAAACACGGATCATTGGGTGGAGATCAGACTGGATCGGGTGTTAGCAAATACGCAGTGGTTAAATGTTTTTGATATGGCTAAAGTCTACAATTTGCAGGGCTCCCCATCAGACCATAGCCCGCTGCTATTAGTCCGGAAATGCAGTTGAGAAGAAATAAGAGAAGGCCATTTCGGTTTGAGAACGCTTGGCTTACCGAACCAATGTGCTCTCAAATCATTAAAGATTGTTGGGAAGAGGAGGAAGACATTACTATTCTTCAAAAACTGAGTAAGTGTGCAGAGAGTTTGAATGTATGGGGAAAAGAAATTACAGGTTCTTTTAGTAGTCATCTCAAGCATTGCAAAGCCAAGCTAAAGTTGCTGCGAGGTAAACGTGATGCATGGTCTGTTGCAGAGTCTGAGAACACTAGACAACAGTTGTTCTTAGTGCTCGATCAGAAGGAAATCTTCTGGAGGCAAAGATCTAAACAACTCTGGTTACAAGCAGGGGAGAAGAACACTAAGCATTTTCATGCTTCTTGTAAAAAGAGGAAACACAATAATCATATTCAAAAACTCAAGAATGCAGATGGAGCTTGGGTTGACTGGGACTGTGGTTTGCAAGATTTGATTAGGGAGTATTTTCAGCACTTATTTACTGAGGAGCAGACTCATAGTGAGATGGTGTTAAACTGTATCTCAAAAAATGTATCGGAGCAACAGAATTCAGAGCTGCTAAACACTGTGACCGATAAGGAAGTGAAAGATGTTGTGTTTCATATGCACCCAGATAAAGCGCCGGGACCAGATGGCATGACCCCGACTTTTTTCCAGAAAAATTGGAATACATTAGGTGAGGAAGTAATGCAAATGGTAAGGGGTTTTTTTGCGACAGGGGTTCTCATGGAAGGTATTAATATTACTAATATTGTTCTTATCCCTAAAAAGAGAAACCTGTCTATGCTGTCAGAGTTGAGACCTATTGTTTTGTGCAATGTGGTGATGAAAATAATTACTAAAGTAATCGCAAATCGTCTCAAGTGTGTGCTGGATTCGGTGATCTCAGACACTCAGAGTGCTTTCTTGCCGGGCAGATTAATTACTGACAATATCATGATCTCCTTTGAGGTCATGCATTATCTGAAAAGGAAGAAATTTGGCAAAGATAGTTTTATGGCTCTTAAGTTGGATATGTCCAAGGCGTACGATCGCATCGAATGGAAGTTCCTGCAAGAAATGCTTTTTCGAATGGGTTTCGATAGTTGGTGGACTCATCATGTTTTACAATGTGTGTGAACAGTTGACTATACCATTATTCATGGCGAGCACAAAATAGGTCCAATTAAGCCAAGTCGTGGCCTACGACAAGGAGATCCTCTATCTCCTTACCTCTTCATTATCTGTGCTGAAGGTCTGACTAGGTTGATTAGGCAGTATGAAACTACAAAATGGTTGAATGGGATAAAAATTTGCAGGAAAGCCCCGTCCATCAGTCACATGCTATTTGCTGATGATAACTATGTTTACTGCAAGGCAGAGTCAGAAGAAGCGATGAAGGTGTTAGAGTTATTGTCGATATATGAAAAAGCTTCAGGCCAACGAGTTAATAGAGGTAAATCCACTGTTTGCTTTAGTGCAAATGTTATTCCATATAACAAAGAGGAGCTCTGTCAGGTGCTTAAAATTCCTGAGGCAGATAATTCTTCAAAGTACCTGGGTTTACCAAATCTGTTAGGTAGGAACAAGACTGCAATCTTTTGCTACTTGAAGGACAAAGTCAATGCCAGTATCCATAGCTGGAATGAAAAGAAAGTGTCTAAACCAGCAAAAGAAATCCTTATTAAAATGGTGGCTCAAACCCTACCTTCTTATGCCATGAATATCTTTCTTCTCCCGTTAGAGCTTGTTCGTGACATGGAAAAAGCAATGGCAAAGTTTTTTTGGAATACTTCACAGAAAAACAACTCTAAAATCACATGGATGGCCTGGGAAAGAATGTCCCGTCACAAGCATGCCGGTGGGTTAAGTTTTAAAAGCTTACGAGATGTAAACCTTTCGATGTTGGGGAAACAATGATGGCGTTTTATTATTAATCCAGAAAGTCTGGTGGCCCAAACTTATAAAGCTATATACTTTGCCAACACAGAATTTATAGAAGCAAAGCTGGGGAGCAGTCCTAGTTTTATCTGGCGAAGTATCATGGAAGCGAGACAGGTGATTTCTTCAGGGCCGTGTTGGAGGATTGACACAGGCATGGAGATACAAATCATTGGACAACCTTGGCTGAATAATGTTGATAATCCTTATATTTCTACTAATTAACCATCGTTGTTAAATCAAATAGTGGCCTCTCTATTTCGTACACGGACTAAAGAATGGGATATGGAGATCATTAAAGATATTTTTGACATAAGAGATCATCACTATATTGCAAACACGAGGGTGGAACAAGATATGAATAAAGATACTTTGTACTGGAAGATGGAAAACTCTGGGCAGTATTCAGTAAGAAGTGCGTACAAGTTTCTACAGGAACAAAAAGGTTCGTGGAATGCAGTTAATAATAATTTCATTTGGAAGAGTTTGTGGAAGATTAAGGCTCCTCCAAAGGCTCTAAATTTAGTTTGGCGAGCGATCTCGTACTGCTAACCAACTAAGATGCTCTTGCAGACTAAGCATGTTCAAATCGATAAAATTTGTCCGGTTTGTCATGAGGAGGCTGAATCAGTTTTTCACAGTTTGGTGCAATGTAAGGCTGCAGCTCTGTGTTGGCAAATCCATAATCCTAATATTAGCACGAATGAGATAATGGAATTTGCTGAGTGGCCGGAGAAAAACTTATCAGGACAACCGAAACAAGCTACTTCTGTGACAACCCGGGTCAAATCCCGAGCCTTTTCCGAAAACCGGGTCAAGTCCCGATTACGAGTCCGAAATAAGCCGAATCATATTGTCCCGAGTGCAGCAACTTGGGTTACGACAAGCCCACCACAGGCCCCAAAAGATCATGATTTGTTGGTGCACTTAGTAGTAGTTTTTTGTCTTATAAACTGAACAGAAGTCCCAAATCTCCTCGATGTGGGACTGGGGTGTTACAAACTCCCCTACTTAAACTCCTGACGTCCTCGTCAGACCCGAACAGACAGCCCATAGGACCAAGATCGTACCTCTCTAGCCATTGTGGGATAATACCGGCTGGCTTCGTGTCCCTACCTCCGGACCTCTTGCCATTGTGGGATAATACCAACAACCTTCGTGTCCCCACCTCCGGCAACTTGACGCATCAAGCTTTCGAGAGTCGGCTCTAATATCATATGTGACAATTCGGGTCAAATCCTGAGCTTTTTCCGAAAACCGGGTCAAGTCCCGATTACGAGTTCGAAATAAGCCGAAACATACTGTCCCGAGTGCAGCAACTTGGGTTACGACAAGCCCACCACAGGCCTCCAAAAGATCATGATTTGTTGGTGCACTTAGTAGTAGTACTTTGTCTTATAAATTGAACAGAAGTCCCAAATCTCTTCGATGTGGGACTGGGGTGTTACAAATGCAAAGATCATCACCTTGTGCTGGTCTATTTGGACAACCAGAAACGATTTGGTGTGGAGTATTAAAAGCTGGAACTCGATGAGAATTGTTTTAAGGCATGGGAATATCTTTCACTGTGGACGGCAGCTCGAGGTAGGTATATTGAGGCACCTCTTCGACTTCCTATTGTAGGGGATGGTGCAATCTGCTAGGCAAAGCCACATCAAGATGAAGTAAAGATCAATGCGGATGCAACAGTCTTTGAGAACCAGGGAGTTTCAGGAATATGATTGGTGGTACAGAACCATGCAGGTCATATGTTATCGGCCAAAACCACATGCTTTTCAGAGGTAATGAACCCGACTTTACTTGAAGCTTTGACAATTAAAGAAGAATTGAGTTGGGCTAAGGAATGAACGGAGAAAAATATCACTATTGAGTCAGATTGCTTAGTAGTTATTCAGTTGATCAGAAGTGCTACATCTCTGCGATCTAGACTTGGAAAGGTGATAATGGAGTGTAGAACTTTAGTCCGCGAGTTAAACAATGTAAGGTTGTATTTCATTAAACGGTCTGCGAATATGTTGGCACATGAATTAGCTCATGTGTCTCATATGTACCCTGGTCGTGTATTTGACTGGGGATCTATCCCAGTTAATGTTAAATCTTGTATCTCGAATGAGTCTTTGGAATAATAAAATAACATTTCGTCAAAAAAAAAACTTGTTATTTCATGAAATAAAAGTAGAGTGATTTGAATGAGAAAAATCTTCAAACTAACTAACACTCTACAAAGTAGAGTGACTTAATCAAAAAACAAAACATCAAACACACCGAAAAACCAAACCCTAAAAATCAAAATCAGATCACCAAACAAACAAACACACCACTAAATCAATGGAGAAAAACACCGATCAAAACCCCTACTCACTCGCCGGAATCTTGAATTTAACGGCGTCGGAACCCTACTTTCTCTTCAACTTCCTCGTCTTCTTCTCCTACATTCCTATCCGCTTATCAGCCTCCTCTGTTCTCTCTCCTCATTTCACCTCTCATCTTCTTCACCGTGTAAGTATATTAAATACTTGCATTAAAATAAAAATTAATAAAAATTGTTTCTTTATATTTTTGTTTGATATTTATGTTAAATGGAATAATGGGTTTGTTTTATTTACTAATTTGTGTTTGTTTGTGATGTGCTTTTTGTTGATCACAGGAGATTCAAGCTTTTCTTGCATTTTGTATTTTTGCTGCTGTAAAGGTACTGACTTTATGTTGCATTTTGGTTTTAATTGAGTTGTTTTGTGTTGTTGTTAGTCTTTTTTGAGGCGTGATTGATAAAATTGAGGTGTTTGGTGTTATTGGCGATTGCGGAAGTTTTGGTATTTAAATGTATATTTTCGGGGAGGTTTGAAGGCTTGACCTCTTGTTATACTATGGGTAGGGATATTGACTAGGTTAAGATTTGACGGATAAATGCTTAGATGGGTTGTTTTATCACAAGGAATTTGGTAGTTTGTCGTGTAAATTATAGAGATAAGTTTTGTAGTGACTATATGCTTTTTATTGTTACTTTGTTTGTTAAGATTAATGTACTTGATAAACTGCAGCAATAGGCATTGTCATTAAACACAAAAAGCACAATGGGCATTTTGGAGCTTAAGTGTGAAGCATGTGCTTTTTCGAAGTAGTGAAAAATATACTTACAAATATGTGTGTGTAAATTTTGATATATTAAGAAGCTAATATAACTAAAATTGTGCATTATGGATGTGTATATTGTCCATATATGACAAGAAGCCCCAAGGTATGTCAGTGTGTGTATATTGTATTTTTTAAAAATACATATAAACTTGTATTTATGGCCCACATTTTAAAATTTCTGGTCAAATTCTCATCTTTAATAAAGAGAAGTGCTTCGGCGGGACTTTTTTGCGCTTTGATACGTTTCACCAATAACGATACTTAATCTACACTTTTTTACATTGTGAGCGGGCTTATGTTAAGCGAATTCCAAAGTTAGTGCTATGCAATATGCATCACTATGTGCTTAATCTTTTGCTTCAAGCACGCTTTTTACAACACTACTAAGTTCGTGAACAGTTTGTAAATTGTGAATTGCTTTTCCTTTTTCAGAATGCAAATAAGTAAGTATTGAACTGTGAAATAAAGAAAGATTCAATTGACTCAGGTTTTGATAAATTTCTAATTATAAAATTATTAAAATGTACCATTATAGATAATAAAAGTGGATGAGCAAGAACCGAATGAAAGCGAGCCTTCATCACATCATGTAGAAGGAGCAATGCGACTGCGCTCAAGCGTAAGTGTGGTGCGACGCATAAGCGTTGCAAAATTGCAGATTTTGAAGGAGGAATCATGTTGACTTTGAGAGTCACCCAAATTAGACCCTTAAGGCCCTTAAGACTGAAAATATATTTGGTTGGCCGAGATAAAACTCTAAAGTCTTATAAGCAAAATGATTAAGATGAAAACAAAAAATAGAAATGATTGAGATAAACCAAAATACCAAATGTTATTCCAGGTCACAGTTACACGGATCCTCTTATGTCACCACTCACCACCAATAGAAAGTATCTCTTTCTGGATTGTCATCATCGAAAAGGTGAGGCGCTTAGTTGATGGGGATGAGATCCTTTATGAACGGTAGGAAAACTCAAAGGTGTTAAGGATTAAAAATGTAATTTTGATGAAGATTTTGTAGACCTTGATGTCAAAGAGGATCAGTTTGTTTTAAAGAATGAACAGGCTAGTTTCTAGTTCATTTTTTTTGTTGTCATAAACAAAAGTTTTCTCGACTTGTGTTGATTACATGAACGTGACTTGTTATATAATTTATTGTTATTGTTCATAGCTTTTATTATGTTTTAGTATTTACATGTATGTGTGGCTTTATATATTGGGGATCTATTTTGTTTTTGCGCTTTGTGAAGTGTGTGCTTTGCATTTATGCGTTGTGTTTATGCCCCGCGATGCCTTTGCGTTTGAGTGTGCTTTTAATGACTATGGTCAATGAGTACAATCCTATACGTTTTTATTTGGCATTTTATACATTGTTAACTAAGTGTATTTGATCATTTTGAGTTTCTTCTCAATATTCTATTTATCTGTGATAGATGGTGAAAGAGGAAACATGGGAAGCTTTCATTGCGGATACTTTGTTTTACGCAGAGGTGTATTCTTGGGGACCCTTTATTTCTATTTATCGGACGGAGTTGTTTCTTAGTTTTCCAACATAACCTAATTATATTTCATCATGTAATCATGCTTATACCTTGTTTTAAATATTATATAATTGGGAATGGTTCTTTGTATCACATTTTACAATGCTAGGAAGCAGATTAATAATGGATAATGTGTTCATGTTTCTCGCTCAATTTTTTTTCCAATTTTTTTCGTCGCCAAGTGCTGATTTATAAAGAATCTCTTGAATTATTTTTTTTGAACTACTCAGACATTAGTGTACTCACTTGTATCTCACTATGCTTTTACAGTATTTTTCCTTTTCAGTACTGACTTCAGATCTGGGGTTTTCAGGTATTCCTCGTTGCTATTGCTTTGGTCCTGGATTATCATCTTGCTATCTGGTACATGTTGGCATTTTTAGGTAGGGCCTGCCTTTTGCATATACGTATATGTAAGCATGTGAATTTAATTATATTATTATTAAAACTTTAATGGGATATCGATGGATAATATTGTGAGGATATATTATAGTTGTCATCCAATGTTGCAAATTTACTGACCGTAGCAAGATGTCTCGTATAAGTTAGATGATGTGCCTGTAATTTATTATGATATTATGGGTTCTTAAAGACTTGGATGGTAATATTTGTGTATTTATGAGCTCTTGAATTTGGCTGAAGAACTGTGTCTCAGTCATCCTCAGTTCATCTTTTGTATTGCCCAGTTTACATGCTTCTGTTAAGTAAGCAGCAAACCAGACTATAATTGATTGTGGAACTTTGTTACCGTCAGTGAATAAGAAAATTGCTTTCGAGGTTCTAATTGTTTCTCTTTCGTGGTCCTTTTATGCAGTTATATATACATTCACCCAACAACCTCCATACCTAAGTTTAGGTAAATGATCGAGTTTCTGGTACCTTTTATCACGTTCTTTCGTATTTTGTATCACTGCTATTAAATTGGCTATATATATCTGATGTTTTATTGCTGACCTCTTTAAGGTACTTCAAATCAGTTGACACCTCTGCAATTGGAAACTATCCTGACTGAAGGGCGCACATCGAAGTTTTGGCTGGTAGTTCTGCGGATTCTCTTTTTAACCTTAAAAAATACTTAAAAATAGAGTATTTGACTATTTGTGTATTGACTTTAACAGAAAAAAAATCCTAATATTTAAGTAATCTTTGATTTTTGTTACCTACACGAGGTGCTCATATGAACTGTGTTTCCCCTAAAATGTCTATTATCCTTCTTTCTAATGGATGACAACCAATTTGTAATTTGATGACTTCAGTACATCTTCACATATTTTTAAAAAATCGATGTTAATTAGTTTATTCCATTTCATTATCAACTGATTACGTTTAGGTTGTGTTCACCTTGGTGCTTTATTTTGGATAGTTCTGCAAACCACTACGTCCTATTGGAAACACTGATTTTTTTTGTTAAGTAGAACCATTGAATGTCCATTGACAATATTTCGCAGTCTGCAGTAGTGCAAACAGGAAGAACATTGATCTATTTTCCATTTCTTCCAAATTTGCAACTGATCATGGCAGGTTGAATTTCGTGCTTTATCCTCTTCAAATTGCGTACGGACGAGTCGTATTTTTCCTGAGCTTTCAATCACGTGAGTGATTTCTTCCATGCTACTTCTAATTGTGTTCAGTTTAATTTTAGTTTCTGTTTTTTTGTACATCTTTTACTTCGTACTTGACTACTTGTAAATATTATTCTTATCTTTGCTTCAGTTAATTGAAGATGGGTGTGTCTTGTATTCTCCTTTTTTTTACAACAGATTCTCAAACAAAAATCTGTCGTTTGGGACAGTTGATATTGGCCTCTTTCCAAACGTTGCGCCAAAATTTGGAATCTCTCTTGGTGAGAATATTTCTTTGCCATATTCTGCAATTTGCATTATACTACTGGTCCTCGATTCATTCTTGTATGTCGAACTCTTTTGTTTCGACTTCAGTTTGGTCTCTGTATCTTTTTGTCAATGGCTAATGCCTATGGCCTATGGGGAGCTGACTTCACAGGACACAGTAAACAACTTCCCACATATATATTGTTTGAGAACGCAGAAGAGGTTGCACGCTTTCCTGAGTTCAACTTGGAAGCAAAAGCCTCCATTCCTGTTGTAACAAAGGTACAAAATTATACATTATAAGACGCAGTAGTGACATACCATTTTCTGCTATCCGCCACGGTTGGCTTAGCTTAACAAAAGTCAGTTGTCACTTTCATTTTATTAACTTTTAAGCAGAAGTGATTTTCCTACTTATTTTTTATATTGAGATTAAATAATTGTATTAATAATATATATATAGCTTATGAAATGTAAATGAATAAAACAAAAAAAAAGTAGGAGTTACATGTCAAATGAGTATATTGACGATTGTCAAGTACAAATTTGAAATAAGTAACTGTAATTATTATCTATTTGATACTTCCCAAAACTAGACTTATCACTAGAACGGACCTAAAAGTTACTTTCCAACTTATAAGTGAGTAATAAGTTGCTTATAAGGTAAGACAAACAGACACATGTATGATGTATCAAATAACACCTTGTGTGGTCTTTTTGAATGCAGAAACTTCTTTGCCGGCACTTTGAGCTTGACAAACGACTGCTTGATTATGTGAATGGTAAATAGGTAATACAATATTTTGAATAATTTGCTCAAGTAGTTATTAAAAAAAATCATCATGGTAAACTGTTTACCTGATTATATTCTGCATTGAGCAGACATTTTAAATTAATATTCATCAGAACACATTCTTAGACTTGCAATCTTTTATACAGATTGCGAACACACAGATGGATCAGCTGGTGCAAAAGCTGTCAAAATTCCAACACGAGATGCATACAGATAGTGAAGCAGTAGATTTTGTTTTTTACCTTCAGTGTGGATTATGAACCAGCAATTATACACCTGGGAACGACCATAGCTTCAAAGCAAACATTCATTCGGGGGCCAGAGGGCACCGTACCTCTTCCGATTTTCGTTGTAGCTAAAACGCTTTTATGGGTCCATGCACGTTTTATGCAAATTTGATTTTCTGGTTACGGAAAAGCTGATAAATAGAAAGCTTTGCGACTTTATGTCGACAATGATGATATCAGTCTACTATGGTGTATCCTACAGATTCATTAGGTATATATCAGGATGCCAACATGTACTACTCTCAGCGAATTTATAAAAATAAATTTTATCTACAAATTTTTAATCTAATTGTTACTGCTGAGTGCTTACTGCTCAGGGTGATTATCTTTCTTGCTTTTTTTTTAAGAGAGAAGTGTTGTGATAATTCCTCCTAGAAGTAGAAGGTATATTGGATCGTTGAACATATTACTCTACATACTAATAAAGAAATTAAAATATAGATGATTAGATTAAAAGTTTATTATCGAGTACCAATCAATTTCTATTTGAGAAAAATACCCCTAATATCTAAATAGTAGTATATTTTTAATGACAGTAATTTTTTAGATAAATTTTGTAATTACAATAATACTCATCATGTATTTAGTTTAGAAATTGTTATGTACTCATCTAAGTTACGTGAGTACGTACTTAGGAGTATCAAACTGACTTCTTGTCGAACGAACATTACAGTTCACCTCTAGTAATGCCTAGTTAAACATTATATTTGCACTACTGTTTTTTTTTTGACTCTTTTGTAATCAATAATCATTGTACTCACCAGACAAAAAAAATAATTATTATACTCGTGGTTACATATTTTAGAAATTGATCTAATAAGTTGAATAACTTATTTATTATTTATCGGACGATATTTTAAAGTCGGATTTATTAATAATTTATCGGTAATTTATTGAATAAGTCAAATATTTTGATCGATTTATCATTATTTTTGACAAATTTAAATTATGCAAAAATCGATTGGGGCAAGAATCTAGAACAGACCCCTGATTCTGTACATATAAACACATACATGCACACAGTGACACACCTGTTCTTGAATCCCATGAAACAACTAACCCCAACTCTCTCCTTCAGACAACTCAAACAACTCCAAGCTCATCTCATTACAACCTCAAAACCCAACACTTTAAACACCTTACTGTCTTTTTTCACACACTCACACACTCCCCAAAATACCCTTTTTCTCTACAACCAAATGCTCAAGAACCCAAATTCACACAACCATTTCACATTCACTCTTGCCCTAAAGGCCTGTTCTTTACTTCATTCACACCCAAAAGGCCAAGAAATTCATGCCCATGTCATCAAAACATCACATTTTTCTGACATTTTTATTCAGAATTCTTTGATTCATTTTTATTTGCAGCAGAATGATATTGTCTCTTCTTGTCGGGTTTTTGATTGTGTGATTAACCCTGATGTTGTTTCTTGGACTTCGATTATTTCAGGGCTTTCGAAATGTGGGATGGAGGAGGAGGCTTTGGTGAAGTTCTCGAAAATGAATGTGAGGCCTAATTGTACTACTATTGTTACTGTTTTATCTGCTTGTATTAGTATTAGAGCTGTTAAGATTGGTAAATGTGTTTGTTGTTATGGTTTAAAGAATTTTGAATATGATAATGGGGTTTTAGGGAATGTGGTTTTGGATTTTTTTGTGAAGTTTGGGGGTTTAGAGTGTGTGTGGTATTTGTTTGGTAGATTGCGTAGGAGAGATGTGGTTTCTTGGACTACGATGGTGGGGGGTTTTGTGCAGAGAGGGTTTTTTGAGGGTTCGGTTAGGGTGTTTCAGGAAATGGTGAGAGAGGGTGAGGTTGAGCCTAATGAGGCTACGGTTGTTAGTGTGTTGTCAGCTTGCTCTTTGGTTGGGGATTTGAGTTTGGGTCGGTGGGTTCATTCTTATGTGAGTAGTAGGGATGATCTTGTGATGAATAGGAATGTGGGGAATGCTTTGGTGAATTTGTATGTGAAATGTGGGAATATGGATTTGGCTATTAGGGTGTTCCGCGGGCTTGGAGTCAAGGATGTAGTGTCGTGGAGTACTATGATTAGCGGTTTGGCAATGAATGGGTATGGCAAGCATGTGTTGCCGCTCTTCTCCCTTATGCTAATTCATGGGAATACCCCTGATGATGTAACTTTTATTGGTTTGTTATCTGCTTGCAGTCATGCGGGGTTGGTTAATCAAGGGTTAATGCTCTTTAAAGCCATGGATGGCGTGTATGGCATTTCACCCTACATGAAGCATTATGCTTGTATTGTTGATATGTATGGTCGAGCAGGCCTCTTAAAAGAAGCCGAGCGCTTTATTGAGGATATGCCCGTGGAAGCTGATGGTTCCATTTGGGGAGCATTACTTAATGCTTGCAATATTTATGGGAGCGAGGAGATGATTCTGCGAACTAGACAGTCTCTTTCTAAGACCAAAGATGTAACAGTGGGAACTTTTGCTTTGTTATCAAACACATATGCTAGTTCCAACAGGTGGGATGATGCAAATAAGGTTCGAGACTCAATGAGGCGCATGGGTTTGAAAAAGACTGCTGGATGCAGCTGGATTGAGGTTGACTAGAGTCATGGATAAATAGAAAGTGGTCAGAAAGTGAGTATATAGGCATAAAGATAGGGAGTTGTAAAAAGATAATGGATGCTCTTAGAGATTTGACCTGGACTACATTTAGTTGACATATAATTTGGTTTGACAAGGACTGTAATTTGCTGAGTGTTATGACTTAAAGCATTTTCGAAGGACTCCTTAATATCTTTTATCGTTAATGGATTCACCTTCATTTAACATTTTTAGTTTCTCCAATCCCATGTTAGGTGTTTGAAGTTCTTCAGATACGAGGACACACATGCACATGCGCAGACACACTGACACACATGCAGGTTTTTGTGGGAATGTAGCGGCTTAGCTCTTAACTAATGGGTCATTGCTTGAACCTCTATCCTGTAGAAAGCATAGTGAAAAGAATTCTAGAGCACATTGCTCGCTGTTTTTAGTGTAACAGACTCACACACAAAGGGGTACAGAGGTTTGTCGATTATTTGAATGATTGCTTGCTAGTAGCTATCAATTCATATACATGAATTTATTCGTTCTCTTAAAGTAGTGGTAGAACCGCGTCAATATTTCAAATCAGTCACTAACGGTAGAATTCTTTTTCCTCCTGGACTTTCTATAACTGGCAATTGCAAGTATTATGTATATGACTGCTGTAAACTATTATCTTTATCTGAAGTGATATTTTTGACCTTTTTGAGGCAAGTCAGTTAACACCTCTGCAATAGGAAACCATACCGACTAATTGGCCTACGTTGAAATTTTGGTTGTTTGGTTCTCCAATTCTTTTTTAAACCTAACCAAAACTAGGTGTTTTACAAGTTCACAAAATCATAACTAAATTGCAACAAGCCAATATACACGAAGTGCAGTACAAAGTTTTGAGTATACATGTATTGTGTTATTATTACAAGCAAAATTCAACCATCTATTCAGTGTTATGAATTCTCAGGAATCACATGATAGAGCAAGCTGGGGGGTCATGATCATGAGCACAAGCGACAGGGTATGAATTACAGTGATAATAAGGTTGATCCCTGAACCAGAGGAACGACATAGTCTGCATTTTCTTTTTCGGCTTTCTTTTTTTCTTCAGGTACAGTTCCAACACTTAACAAATCCGCACTTCCTAGTTTCTTTCTTAACAATCTCGCGAGTTCAACTGTATCTATTCCTTTCCCTGTTACCACTATTTCATCTTTTTCAGCACCACTCAATGCTACTGATTCTACCCCTGCATTGTTATTGCATTTATAACTTTAGACATTGCTGATTATAACTAAGGAAGCTGGTCCATGTCAAGCGACTATTGCCAACCATCTATCCGCCATATCTTTCTGCAGATAGAAAAAAACCCTAAAAGGGTGTTTTAAGCACTGCATTCACAAAAAAAGCTCAGTGTTTAAACCTATCTGCGGAAAATTATAGCAGACAGATGGTTATAACAATTGTGTGTCCGGGATCAGGAGTGGACAAATGGTTTCACTTACTACAATTTCTTTGTCAGGGACCTGTAACAAATTAAATCAACATACACGCACCCACCCACCCACCCACCCACCCACACACACATATATATATATACATGAATGATGCACATACCAAAGGCTGTAGCTGCAATCTTCATGGCCCTGGTGCGAGACTTCTTTTGATCAACCACTGTCACTTTAATCACTACCCTTTGCTGAAATCCCAAACAAAAAAAACAAAAATAAGTCAGCCATTATAATTCGAAAAGGGATAGGCCTAGTAAAAACAAAATATTTCGTGTGTTCGCGCGTAAATACCATGGCCAGTTTCATATTGTTGGTTTTGGTTGGAGTAGTGAAGCAACACTTTGGTGCCTTTGCTCTGCTTTCTGGAACTTTTTTCAGTGTCAAGGATTGAATGGAGGAGTATTTACAGATAATAAACTTTTGTATTCCACTTTTCATACAGACTAGCAGCTTGATTTTGTGTGAGTTGTTTCTGTTTGATTGAATAAAGAGGAGTATATTTATAGATAAACTTAATTTGAGTTGTTTACATGGATCATGTTTCTAATATGAATAGGATTATAATTCCACAGCAAAATCTACACAATAGTCAATATTGGAACGAATCAGAATCAAATGGTTGCAGTGCTCGGGCCTCGGGCTGTAATGCCACATATTTCTTCCTGAAGGCAATCCAATCCTGAATTTTTAATCTTAATTTAATTTAAACTCGAAAGTTCAAATCTGGTCCCAGATTCTTAAAGCAAATCTGAACTCGATTCGAATTGAAAAAATTCCAAATACTAACGAACCCCCGAATACAATCCAGTAAATCTGAAATGGATTCGAATTCTAAAAATGCAATTATAATGGGCCAAAGGAAGTAATGGCTAATTTGTCCAAATATTGGCGGGAGTAACACACATTTTGTTTTTAACAAGATTCGAACCCTCGACGTTATAAGGGAAGTGAATGTAGGATCCCTAAACCAAGAGGTCACCGGTTGTAATGTTGATTTGATTGTTACAAAAAAGCTAATATACCAAACCAGTCATTGAGCCTTAATATTGCCAGTAATCTTAGTATACTTTTTGTATTTCAGGTACATTATGGAGCCAACTGTTAAATATATGATCCTATTCATGGTATCAGAGCCAGGTTAGAATTTTGTTCAAGAGGAATGACAGCAGGTTTCGAATTGTCACAGTGAACATTTTTGAGAATATCCAATGTGTACTTTCATTGATTGATATAGATCCCAGAGGTAGAACGAGCAACTTCTAAGCCAAGGAAATACTTCAGGGCACCTAAGTCCTTTATTCTGAATTTTGTGGCCAGAAAATCTTTAACCAGCTGCACCAAATTTACATCATTGCCAGAGAGGATCATGTCATCTACATACACGAGTAGAGTCACAATAGACTTGCCAGAAATTAAAAAGAAGAGACTGTGATCTCATCGAGCCTGTTGAAACCCAAATTTAAGTAAGGCATCTGAAAGTTTCACAAACCAACATCGAGGGGCCTGTTTGAGACCATAGAGACTCTTAAGTAACTTGCACACTAATTGTTGAGTAGGATATTTTTCACGAATATGTACAAGAGGGACATATCCTAGAGGAAGATCCATGTAAACATCTTCTTGTAAGTCACCATGCAAAAATACATTGGTGACATCAAGTTGAGTCAATGACCAATTATACTGAGCAACTAGAGCAAGGAGAACTCGAAGAGTTGTCATTTTGGCAACCGGAGCAAACGTATCAAAGTAGTCCAAACCCTCGGTTTGAGTAAATCCCTTAGCCACCAAGCGGGCTTTGTAACGATCAACCTCGCCATTGGGTAAATACTTAACCTTATACAGCCATTTACACCCCACTACACGTTTAACAGGAGTGTACGGAACTACATCCCAAGTGTGATTTGCCTCAAGAGCAGCTAGCTCAATGCTCATAGTTGTACACCACTCAGTTTGAGTAACAGCATGTTTAAAACTAGCAGGTTCAGGGATTTTGGTAATGTTGGCAATAAAGGTTTGATATGAGGGAGTAAATCGATCATATGTGAGATATTGAGTAAGAGGATAAAGGTTAGTACGAACCGTGTTTATCAGATGAGATGGTAACCCTGTATAATCTGCAAACTTGCGTGACAATTGTTTAGTGCGAACTGGACGAGGTGCAGGAGGGGGAGTAACAGGCAAATGAGAAGATTCCACAGTCTGAAGCTCGGGACTATCAGATGAAGGAGCAGTAGGAGTAGTGTCAGCAACCTCATCTAGGAGAGGTTCATACAAAACAGAATCTGACTCGGAGAATAATGATGTGGACACATCCGTGACGATATTCCGAAATGGGAACTCATGTTCCATAAATTTCACATGACGTGTGACAAATATTTTTCGTGTATGTAAGTCAAGAACACGATAGCCTTTTTGAGCATAGGGATACCCAATAAAAACACATTTAGCAGCCCTGGCCTCAAACTTGTCACGAGTAGTTGGAAGAGTAGATGCATAACATAGAGACCCAAATACTCGTAAACTATCATAGTTAGGAGGCTTCTTAAACAAGATCTCATATGGAGTTTTTCTATTCAAGACAGGAGTTAGAGTTCTATTGGGAAGATAGACAGCTATTAGGATGCAATCACCCCAAAATTTAATAGGTAAACCAGCATGGAACCGAAGACCTCTAGCTATATTCAGAATATGTCTGTGTTTGCGTTCCATTAGACCATTCTGTTGTGGTGTATGAACACAGCTGGTTTGATGTATAATACCAAGAGCATTAAAGACACTTGCAAGAGATTTATTTAAGAATTCAGTTCCGTTGTCTGTGCGAACAACCTTAACCGAAGTATTAAATTGATTTTGCACAACATGAATAAAATTTGAAAACAAAGATGGAACAAGGGATTTATCATTTAATAAGTATACCCAAGTAACACGAGACATGTCATCAACAATTGTTAAGAAATATTGACAATTATCATGAGTTTTAACATGATAGGGACCCCATAAATCAGCATGAACTAACTGAAATAAAGAAGAAGATACACTTGTGCTAATAGGAAACTGCAATTTTGTTTGTTTAGCCAAATGGCAACTGTCACAAGTACTCAACAAAGGTTTATTACAAGTAACAGGAAGTAAGGACAAGACAGTAGCTGGGACATGCCCCATTCTAGCATGCCAAAGATCAGAAGAAACACTACAACTAATAGTAGCAGACATTACAGATGAACAAGGCAAATAAGATGCATGTGTTGGAGTGCTAAACTTGAAAGTATCCAGAATATAGAGACCAGCAGACAGACTACCAATCTCGAGATCCTTCTTCAAGACAAGGTCCTGAAGAAAGCAAGTGTTAGTAGAGAAGGAAACAAGTTAATGAGTAGTATGAGTAAGTTGTGGGATATAAAGGAGATTATAAGAGAAAGTAGGAACACATAACACATTATGGAGTGTAATAGACTCAGTCAACACAACATTTCCAACATGTGTAATGTTAGCAGTTTGCCCATTGGGTAAAGACAAAGTAGCAGAACAAGGTTGAGGACAGGACAACAAATTAAGATAAGGAGTAATATGATCAGTAGCCCCAGAATCCAATATTCATTTGGAGTGATGAAGGGGGAAAGAAGTATGAACCTGACTAACAAAAGGATTAGAAGTACCTGAGAACTTAGTAGCATTTGCAGAGCTCATATAAGGCCAGGTAGGGGCTGAAGGACTAGAGGTGGAGGTAGGTGTATCTCTAAGAGTTGCTTGAAGCATTTGCAAGAGATTAGTATATTGAGTAGGAGACAACCCACAACCAGAGGAATCAACAACATTAGAAGTATCAGGCACATGCTCAGTACTAGTGACAGCAACATTGTTGGCATTTTTCTGCTGCATAAATTTAGGTTTGGGTTTAGGTTTCCCAAAAGATTTGTGCCATTGAGGAAAGCCATGAAGGCAGAAACACTTGTCTCTAGAGTGACCAGACTGATGACAATAGTCACATTGCGTATCCTTAGACTCCAACTCAGTCTTCTTGTTTACAGAAATATTGCCCTTAGGATTCTGAAATCTGTTGTATGGAGAAGTCTTGACATTCATAGCAAGCTTATCCACAGAGATCTGAGAAGAACTATTGCGTTGATTTTATTCCTGTAACAGCATACTATAACACTGGCTCAAAGTAGGTAACAGAGTCATAATCAGAATTTGACCCCTGACAGCAGTATAATGCTCATTTAACCCCATGAGAAACTGAGTAAGTTGTAGAGATTCTTCATATTTCACAAGATTGACATTAACATTGCAGGTGTATTTAGCACAACTGCAGGTAGGTTTAGTAGACAAATACTCCAATTCATCACTAAGAGTTCGATACTTGGTGAAATAGGTAGCAATTGACATAGTGCCTTGAGTAAGTTGAGCCAGTTCCTTTCTGAGATTAAACAGCTGAGGTACATTGCCCTGGGCATAGCGAGCAGCTAGATCTTGCCAAATTAGGCGAGCAGTTTTCATATACACCACACTGTTTCTAATGTCCACAGAAACAGAATTTAAGATCCAGGAGGTAACCATATTGTTACACCTGTTCCAGTGAGCTAGTAAAGCAGAATTGGCAGTAGGCATAGTATATGAGCCATCAACAAAACAAAGTTTCAAATTAGACGACAAGGCAATTTCCATGGAACGGCTCCATTGATTATAATTTTGTTCAGTTAATACAATCGTGGTCAAATTCATGCCTGGATTATCAGACGGAAGAAGATAATATGGATGATTGGAATCAATGGAGATAAGAGAGCTCGAAACAGTGGAAGAATAAGATGATGGAGATGCCATAAAGGAAATTGTGCGGAAGTTTGGATCTATGAGTTATGAATTTAACAACGATACCAGCACATCAAACACAGACAATTACTAGTACCAAATAGTTCAATTAGTGATGAACAAATTGAGATGAGAGCAGAAATTGACAAGTGATAAACAACAAAAGTCGTAAATCACAACAAATAGATTGAGAATAGTGTAAACAAGTAACAATATCAAGTAGTAGAACACAAATCACATAGATCTATATGTATATACATCGATACATACAGCTATCGACTACGAAATGAAGTCACAAACAGGAGTTGATACCATAGAGATGTATTGAGACCAAGTATACACTAGAGTAAACATCATTTCATCCAGATTTTAGCTCTGATACCATGTTGAGTAACCAGCTCATCTAAAACCTTAAGGTGTAGAAGGAATGCCCCAATAGGATCATATATTTAACACCAACTTGTGAGCCCAATTTGCACGAGCATGTGTTGATCTCAGCTGATATATCAACTCGTGTTAACGTACGAGCCTAGTTGATGTTGAGGATGGCTGGATGAAAACTTTTTCTCATGGAAAGTAATCGAGCACTGCAAGAACCAGAATGTATAGCGAGAAAGGCAAAGAATGTACATGATTTCCCTGTACAGACATATCAACTATACAAGACACAACCACACTGAACTATACAAGAAAGGCAGAGAGAATGGTGACAAAGTGTACTCAATTCCCCTTTATAAACACACGCGACTGCACATAATTAAAGTATGCATGATTGCACACAAGGAAACTTAGGTAATCATCTTTGAATCACTTTGGATCAGTGCAGTTAAAGTCCTTCATAATCGCAGGAATACAACTTGAACTCCTTGTTATTCCACCCTTTGAGGCATTAGGTTTGAGTTCCCTAGGACTTGATGACTTTGCTCTTGCTGAGCCCTTCTTCAGAATCTCTTTCATGGCTTCAGCCTGAAACAACACAGGATGTGTTCTTCCAAACTTATTAAACTTGGAACAAGCATTCATGTGCTCACTCAAAGCTTCTTCTATTTTTCCTCCAGTTTTCTCCATCTCTTCCTTCACGGCCTCTGAACATAGTCCACATATCAACTTCCCCGAAAACTTATCTTGTACACGTCTTATATACTCTGGTGTGCACTCCTCACACATGCCACAACACTCACACCTAGCATCTTCAACTTCGGATATTGATGGAAGCACCTGATGCTGCTTCATTTCATCAGCTGCAGCTTCAGCTTCTTTTCGTAGTTCAACTGAAATGTCTGATATTGTCCTCTGCAGGCTTTCCATCGATAGTTTTGGAGCTTTTTGTGGAATGACAGTGGTGTTTTGCGCGTATAGAGCAACTCTTGCAGGGTAATTATCTCTAGTAGGAGCCATGATGAAGACGAACTAGTGTGCTTGTATCTGAACTTAAGAATTCGATAAAGGTAAGATTTCGAAATTGAGTTGATGCATAAAGAAGCTCTGTTCTATCTTCTCATTTATACTATCATGCAATGTGTCCATCAAACTTCACATGGATTTTATCTAAAACCTTCACTTTTTTGCATATAAGGACTTGATACAATGATAAAGAATGACTGTACAACATTCACTTCTCCTAGCCATAAGATAAATTAAACAAGTAATATCAATATATCATGATCACGAGGAACCAAATTAAGCCAACCAAGTTTCAATGAACTAACCAAATAGATTAAACAAATCCCCAACCATGCATAGTTGTTGTATATGAATAGTATATATTTGACAGTCACTCAAGAAGATGTATACATAAAGCTCAGAAAAAGTTATGTTCACAGGTTTCCTGAAGGTGAAGATTAATATATTTGGCATTGTTTATATTTTGAATGTATCGAAAATCATATGAACTGAAAGCTTTACTAAAGCATGCCATGCACAAGCAGTGATTTCAGAAAATAATCCAGGTCATGTTCAACATACTATTCTGAGACTTGAAGTTCATCAGAATCAATCTGCATATATGGAAAGAGAAAGATTGCATAAGAAAATACGAGGATCGCTAATTGTTCATGATTTTAGTTGCTTTGGTAAAGATAAAGCTATCTAGTTTTAAACAGTGTTTCAGAAATCGCTAGGCGTTCCAGGGCGGTGAGGGTACTTTCGAGAGATTAATCGGCAAGTCGGAGATTAATCGGACCGATTAATCGGAACATTAATCGGAAGAATATAAATATTATTTTTAATTTTTATAATTATATAATGATCAACATGTCAAATTTTTGTTTGAAAAAAGAAATTAGAATGGTATTAAACAATATCTACACATTTGACATGCGTTATGTACTAATTATTGAGTTTACAATATTAACTATATTTTAATTCACACTTTTAAATTAATTATAATATGTTATTTTTATATTTTAAGTGAGAAAATAAATATATTAGATTACTTGTTACTTCTTACGAATACTTTATATTATAAATTGACATGATATTGTGTGAAATTATGAAATTAATGATTTAAAATTATAAAAACGTAAAAATAATATTTTTTTAGTTATTTTCCGCCTAGACCGCCTAGGACCGATTTTTGACCGCCTAGGCCGCCTAATCCCGATTTTGACCCGATTTTTTGAAAAAACACCTAAATCACCGCCTAGATCCGAGTCGGGGCGTTTTACCACCGCCTAGCGCCTAGGCGGCCGCCTAGACCGATTTTTAGAACATTGGTTTTAAAAAACCTTTGTCAAGGCCGAGAAATGAGAATTACCCTTGGACTTCCTTTTACATGTTTGAAGTTGGTGTTCAACTATTCATGGAAACAGACTCTCATCTATATTCCCTTAATATTTGGGTTTTATATCAAATTAATCACCGAACTCGTTAAAATATATCAAGTAGCTACTTAATCTCCACGGCAACTCATTTAAACCACTAAAATACTGATATATATCACTCCGTTAAGATTTTTTAAAATTTGTTAACAAAAGTGTTGTGTTTTCCGTGTATTTCTTTGATTATTATGGTTTATCAGCAAATTTGAGTGTCTCTCTCTCATCTGTATATCCGTTTAATTGGTCATAAAATAATCGTTATTTTCACGAGTAAAATAGAAGCCGGGTAGTCTGCAATTGCAGTATTAATTTGAGTAAAATTCAAAAGAGAGAGATGGAAAGAATATGTGCTTTCAATTAGAACTCTCCTTATTTATCTCAATTTCATGTGTCTGACAGTTCAACAAAAATATACGACTATAAATTTTTAAAGTTAAGGTTTTCCGTTAAAAGTTTTAAAAAAAATCTAACGGAGTGATATATACTAGTATTTTAGTGGTTTAAATGAGTCATCGTGGAGATTAAATAGCTACTTGATACATTTTAACGAGTTCGGTGGACAATTTGATATAAAACCCCTTAATATTTGCACACAACATAACATGAACCTCGGTAAATTTGTGAAGACCGGCTTAATCAGAATAACACAGGGAAACAAACTCTCGTGCCATACTAGGGGTTATTTGACAAATCTGAATAAAAAAAATCTAAATTGTTAAAATTCTGAGTGACTAAGACATCTGAATTCTGAATGAATAATATCATTTGGTACATAAAATTAATAAAATTTCTGAACAATAATAATTTTTAATTTTCTTTCTTATAATTGGATTTTATTATCTGAGAAAGGTAATAATTCATCACCCTTATTATATTTCAAGTCATAATAAATACATCTAATAATTTTTATATAGTCTAAATAATTGGATTTTTAATAATTATATTTAAATATAAATATAGTCAACAATAACAAAACTTTTTAGAAAATTTGTAAGGCTATCCTTAAAAATTAAAATCGTAAGGCTTGTATTTATCATATTTAAATATATATTAAAGTAAAAAAAGGCAATAGTAACATTTCATTCGAACAGAATTTTTGATACAGCCTGAGTTCTTAATCGTTGAGCAACTTTTCTTTTTCTTAGCGATTGAGAAAACTACTAATCATTAAGATGTTATAAAAAGGAATTCAAATGGGCTTAAGCGTTAAAAATTGTCTATTATGAAGGATTAAGAGTGGTTAAGAAGAAAAAAAATCCCCCCGTACCAAACTGTTCCAGACAGCTGAAATGTGTTTGGTAAAATCTAAAAATTTTTATCTGGAAAATCGCTTTTGGTCTAAAAATTACTATTAGTCAATGATTTTAGCTTTTACAACAAGTATCTATCAGTTTCTGTTGGAAAATGTGGGTATTGAGCCCCACATTGTCAAGTCATTTTGAGCTGTTCTTGAGTGGGTGTCGCTTTTATCCCACATTGAAATGGAAAATGGAAAAGGGGTTTCCATTACTTTATATAGCACAACATTATAGTAGTGTTTAAAAGTGTTAGTAAGGTGTTGCTCCATCTCCTACGTGCGCGCGCAGGGGGGTGCAAATTGTGGGATTTCGAGGGGTAATCCGAGGCTTGCGAAGCCTTCGGGCTTGCCCGCGTGTGCGACGTGCGGACACGAATGTAGCAGAAAATTGGCCCGAATAATCACGGACTAGTTTTACTAATTTTCCACTGGGCTTAGGCTCTTAAATAAATATTCATTATTCAGTATTTATTTTATAAATACGAATATGAATTGATTTGACAATTATAATTCGATTCAATTACGGATAATAATTGACTCTCGAATTAAATTTAATTAACGCTTTTAATTAAATAAGAGAAGTAGTGCACACGTTTCTCTAAACCTATATATTTTCGCTATAGGGTTTAGGGTTTCATACACTCAGAAAACACAGTCGTCTCTAAACACAAACCCTATTCTTCTCTCTCTCGTCGGTGATAGTTTCTTGCTATGTTCTAGCTCGCCGGAGGTGCCGTTTGTACAACGACACCGTCTTCTCGTTTTTTCCTGGAAGGCTGTCGGCTCGCACATACGGTGAGAGGCGAAATAGCTTTAAGTAGATGGTTCTTTTCAACTGGACTCGAGAACCCTCTCATATCCTTATCTCTTTCGTTTACTTTTCTGGTTTACACAGTTATACTCGCACACTGTTATTCACACACACTGTTTTAGTTGTATGTATTAATCGCGGATTGTTTCACAGTTTCAACATCAAAACTTCTCAAAAAACATTATTTTTATATATTATATCTCAAAATATGCATAAAAGATGGCAACAAAAGATGCACTTTTATCTGACCACGTTGCATATGGATCGCTTCCTTAAGGAAGAACCACCGTTGCTCACTGCTGAGAGTAACATGCAGACTGTGTATGCTGCTGATGCTTGGAAGCACTCCGACTACATCTGTCAGAACTATGTGTTAAATTGTTTGTCTGACTCGTTGTATAACGTATACAGCGCGAAGCCAACATCTAAGGTCTTATGGGAGTCACTTGACCATAAGTATAAAACCGAGGACGCTGGGGCAAATAAGTGGATTGTTGGCCGCTTTCTTGATTATAAGATGACAGACTCTAAGACTGTGGTCAGTCAGGTGCAGGAACTGCAGGTGATCATTCATGACATTCATGCTGAGGGAATGGTCATAAGTGAATCTTTCCAAGTCGCTGCTGTTATTGAAAAGTTTCCACCTGGATGGAAAGATTTCAAGAACTACCTTAAGCACAAGCGAAATGAGATGTCTATGGAGGATCTTATTGTTAGACTTCGTATTGAAGAAGACAACAGAGGGTCCGAGAAGAAAGTTAACGTTGCCACTGAGAAGGCAAACATGGTGGAACATGCTCAAAGCTCCAAGCCTAAGAAGACTAATTTTGGTAAAGGGGCAAAGCTGGCACCCAAGGGAGGGATTTCGAAGTCGAAATTTCAAGGGAAGTGCTACAACTGTGATAAAGTTGGTCATAGGTCTTCTGACTGCAAGAAGCCCAAGAAGCCCAACAAGAAGAAAGAAGCAAACATGGTGGAGAATATCTCCAAGGAGATGGGTGACATAGACCTCTGTACTACGGTCTCTGAAGTGAACCTGGTCGGTTCTAATCCACGTGAATGGTGGATTGATACTGGTGCTACTAGGCATGTTTGCTCAGACAAGGCGGTTTTCTCTAGCCTCAAAGCTTCCGATGCTGGTGAGAAACTCTACATAGGGAATTCAACAACTTCTACCATTGAGGGTGAAGGCATGGTGATCCTGAAGATGACCTCTGGGAAGAATCTGACTTTGAAGAATGTACTTTATGTGCCTGATATTCGCAAGAACCTTGTGTCTGGTTCTCCGTTGAATAAGCATGGCTTTCGCATTGTAATAGAGTCAGATAAAGTTATTTTGTCTAAGAGTGGTATGTTTGTAGGCAAGGGTTATTTAACTGATGGGCTTTTTAAGCTCAATGTAATGTTCGTTAAGGACGAAAATGAAATGAAGAATTCTTCTGCTTACTTGCTTGAGTCTCCTAATTTATGGCATGCTAGATTAGGACATGTAAATTATGACACTTTACGACGTTTAAGTGCAAAAGAATACATACCAAAACTTACTATTGATTCAAAATATAAGTGTGAGACTTGTGTTGAGGCAAAATTAACGAGATCATCATTTAAACGTGTGGAAAGGAACACCAAAGTGCTAGACCTAATACATAGCGACATATGTGATTTAAAATTCGCTCCAACAAGAGGAGGAAACAAGTATTTTATTACATTCATTGATGACTGTACAAAATACTGCTATGTATATTTGTTGAAAAGCAAAGACGGAGTTATAGATAAATTTAAAATCTATAAAGAAGAAGTTGAGACACAACAAACTGAGAAAATCAAAACGATACGAAGTGATCGTGGAGGTGAATATGTTGAACCATTTGGGGAATTATGTTCACAACATGGTATAATCCATGAGGTCACTGCATCATACTCCCCTTAGTCAAATGGTGTGGCTGAAAGGAAGAATCACACTCTGAAAGAAATGATGAATGCGATGTTGTTAAGCTCTGGGCTTGCACAATCGATGTGGGGAGAAGCCATCTTAAGCGCAAATAATATTTTAAATATTACGATGCGCAAGAATAAGGATATAAGTCCTTATAAAATATGGAAGAAAAAGAAACCAAGTTACCAACACCTGAAAGTGTGGGGGTGCCTTGCAAAGGTACTGATCCCTACACCGAAGAAGGTGAAGACAGGTCCTAAGACTGTGGATTGTATTTTCATCGGATATCCTCCACACAGTACTGCATATCGGTTTCTTGTTCATGAATACAAGATTCCTGATATTTAAAAGAATACCATTATGGAATCAAGGAATGCCTCATTCTTTGAGACGTTGTTTCCCTGTAATCCAGGAAACCAACAACCTACGACGTCTAAACGATCTCATGAGTCTATAAATGACGATATTGAGAGTGACGAAAGTGAAGACGAAAATGTGGGGGTAGTGAGAAAGAGCAAAAGACAACGAACGGAGAAATCCTATGGGTCTGATTTTATGACCTATTTGCTCGAAGAAGGTGACCACCCAAAAACCTATAAGGAGGCGGTTACCTCACCTGATGGGCCTATATGGAAAGAGGTCATCAAGAATGAAGTTGATTCAATTATGCAGAATCATACTTGGGAACTAGTGGACTTGCCAACTGGGTGCAAACCATTAGGTAGCAAGTGGGTTTTCAAGAAGAAGTTGAAAACTGATGGCACTGTTGATAAGTATAAGGCCAGACTTGTGATTAAAGGATACAAGCAACAAAAAGGCCTTGATTATTTTGATACATATTCTCCTGTAACGAGAATAACGTCCATAAGGATGATGTTTGCTATTACTGCAATGCGTAATCTAACTGTACATCAAATGGATGTGAAAACAACTTTCCTAAATGGGGACATAGATGAGGACATCTATATGGAACAACCTGAAGGGTTTGTTGTCCCAGGACAAGAAAGGAAAGTTTGTAGATTGGTGAAATCATTGTATGGTTTGAAACAAGCGCCTATGAAATGGCATGAAAAATTTGACGAGGTCGTGCTGGCTAATGGCTTCAAAATCAATAAATGTGATAGTTGTGCCTATTACAAGGATAACGAGAGTGGCTACGTCATGATGACTCTATATGTAGATGATCTACTTATTGCCGGAAGCAATGATAAAGTGATCAAATCTACCAAGGACATATTAAAATCAAGATTCGACATGAAAGACATGGGACTAGCAAATGTAATTCTGGGAATTCAAATTTCTAGAACATCAGAGGGTCTCGCATTAAGTCAACCACATTATGTTGACAAGATCCTTGAGAAGTTTCTTAAGGATGACTTTGAGAAAGTTAGGACACCTGTGGATATGACTTTGCACCTATCCAAGAACAAAGGTGTAGCTGTTTCCCAATTGGAATACTCGAGGATAATTGGTAGCCTGATGTACCTTATGAGCTGTACAAGACCAGACATTGCATACTCAATTAGCAAGTTGAGTAGGTTTACGAGTAATCCGGGAGCCGATCACTGGAAAGCGATCATAAGGGTACTAAGGTACTTGAGGGGAACTCGAGACTATGGACTGCACTATGGCAGATACCCAGCAGTATTAGAAGGATATACTGACGCAAATTGGATATCTAGCAAGAAAGCACTTAAGTCTACGAGCGGCTATGTGTTTACATTAGCCGGAGCGACAATATCATGGAAATCCTCAAAACAAACGGTGATAACTCATTCCACGATGGAAGCTGAGTTTGTGGTACTAGATAAATGCGCCGAAGAGGCTGAATATCTACGTCAGTTTCTGGAGGATATTCCGAGATGGCCAAAGCCTGTAACTGCAATAAGGATTCACTGTGATAGTCAATCCGCTATTGGCAGAGCACAGAGCACGATGTATAATGGAAAGTCTCGTCATATACGATGACGACACAGTTCCATTAGACAATTGATCTCAATCGGAATTATCACTATTGACTATATACCGTCAAAAGATAATATCGCGGATCCACTAACCAAAGGGTTATCAAAAGAAGTGGTTGAGAAATCATCGAGAAGGATGAGCCTTAAGCCTATTGCTTAACGGCATCATGATGGACACCCAACCATTGCTGACTGGAGATCCCAAGAACTTGGCTCAATGGGACAACTAAATCATGATGACCAAATCACTGTGGGGGTAACCCCTGGCCTGTTCCTATGATGAGGAAACAATGAGACCCATAAGGTACGAGGTTGAGCTTTGAGCTTTTAATGATCTTTGATGAATACATGGAGTTCAGGAGTGAACGTATGGAATTCAGTTGAGTAAACACGGGTTACTCTATAAGATAAAGATCACCTATGTGGGAGAGAAGTGGGGCCGCTTCAAAGGAGAATTCCGAGGCACAATTCTTTAGAAACTCCTGCAGAACCAGGACGATGTTCCATGGCCAAAATGGACATACTCATGAGAGCTGAACGAGTTGGAATCGATATAGTGATAAGTATATCATCGTTTACACAAACGGTCGAACAGTTCAAGGACAAGCACGTCTACTGTCTACCAGGTAAAGTCGGTATGCTTAGTCGAACGAAGGTTCAAGGAGCATTCTCTACCTATCGTATGCTATATCTGATCGGAAAAACTATCACCAAGTCAAACTCCGTGTATGTCTGTCTGGTGTGCGCTACTGAAATATCAATCTCATCCATGTGGGGGATTGTTGGAAAATGTGGGTATTGAGCCCCGCATTGTCAAGTCATTTTGAGCCGTTCTTGAGTGGGTGTCGCTTGGAGTATGTTCTCCTCCGTGAGGGCTTTCCGAGGCACTTTGAAACACTCAAAATGGTTAAGGGATGAATGAGATACGATCATTCAAAGTTGGTCCCTTGAAGGTGGAATTGTAGATGTGAAAACTTGAATCCCACATTGAAATGGAAAAGGGGTTTCCATTGCTTTATATAGCACAACACTCTAGTAGTGTTTAAAAGTGTTAGTAAGGTGTTGCTCCATCTCCTACCTGCGCGCGCAGGGGGTGCAAATTGTGGGATTTCGAGGGGTAATCCGAGGCTTGCGACGCCTTCGGCCTTGCCCGTGTGTGCGACGTGCAGACATGAATGTAGCAGAAAATTGGCCCGAATAATCACATATTAGTTTTGCTAATTTTTCACTGGGATTGGGCTCTTAAATAAATATTCATTATTCAATATTATTTATTTTATAAATATGAATTGATTTGATAATTATAATTCGATTTAATTACAAATAATAATTGACTCTCGAATTAAATTTAATTAACGCGTTTAATTAAATATCAGAAGTAGTGCACACGTTTCTCTAAGCCTATATATAATGGTTAGAATACTAATATAAAAATCCTGAAAAGTGTCTTTGCGATCTTATATTAATATTTTAAGAACTAACATGTAATTTGTTTAAGGCACGGACGACTAAACAGTCTACAGTGCAACATTATCAGTTCAGATGATAAACTACTATTGACTTCTTTAGAAATACGAGTCCATCTAGCTTTTTTATTTTTTAAAACTGTATGCTTATTTTAATGGAATCCAAAACATGGAGTAACATAATTAAGTCACAACATTTTTAATTACGTTCAATATTTGCAATATTTGAAAGTTAGTTTTTTGATAAAAATAATAATTCTTTTTAGTTAAATTAGAGTTTTGACCAAATGAAAGCTCCAATATCAGTATTTAGTAATTAACTTTTTTGAAATATTTTTTTAATCCCAAGAAGTTAATTTTGAAAAAGTTATTTGGATGAGTTTTTTCAAGTAAATAATAAAAAAAACTAAATGAAACATTTATTTATTAAACAATTTTATTCGAAATAGGTAAATTTAATAATTTAGTCAAAATAGCTATCTATTTATTTTAATGGAAACCTATTCCTTTTTTTCTTGAGATTTTTTTATCGTAATTAACCTGCAGCCGCCACCCTTCGGGTGTACACCGGTTAAACCCTACAGGCTCACGCATAAACTACGTGAACCAAGGTAAACCGCATTTAAGCGACATACTCTCTGACTCAGGAGGCATAATCATAAATTTTACTTCCGTGGAATTCGAACATGTGACCAAGAAGATAGTTATCCCCTATTTAACCAATTGAGACAACTCTTGCGGGCTTTTTGAGATTTTTTTATATATAATGACGCTGACTATATATCTTAGAAATGGTTATTTGTTCTACAAAATTCTAATTAATCCTTTGATAAGTATTCGAACCCAAAACATGGAGTAACAAAATTAGATTACAATATTTTTAATTGATGGATATTGTCAATGATACCGCCGTAAAATTGTTTTTTCTCGTCAGTATTATCAATTTATTGACTAATACGTGTGATAATTATGTATATTTGGTTTTTCACGTGCGTATCATGTAAAATGTAATATAATTGATTTTTAATTGAAAAACAATTTCTAGATTTAAAATATTTGCAAACAATATATAAAATGGTTCTTTGAATAATGTAAAATGAATTTAAAATGAGTGAGATATTTTAAACTTTATAATCAAACTTTGTCCATTACTATTTCATTCATATTGACTCCATTTTACATGATTTGAGAATATTTAATTTTTACTTTTTACAAATAATTCAAATATATGATTAATTTTTCAGTCCGAAATCAATTCTAATACATCTTTACTTAACACGAGGATATCCTAAGTAAAAAATCAAATATAGAGAATTATCACACATATAAACCAATAAATAGATTGATATTAAGGGCAAAACTAGCTTTACAATGATATCACGTAGGATATCCCTTAATAAATTAAGTTACAACATTTTTTATTAAGTTTAATATTATTGAAAATTCAAAAAGACTTATTTTTTATAGTAAATTGAATATCGGAATCAATCTAATGAAGAAATTTGGATTCTTTTTTATTCTTATTCTAAGGGTGTGTTTGGTATTGCTGTTGCAGACAGCAACAACAGCTTTTCGCTGAAAAATAATTAAAAAACTGTTTGGTAAAATTTAAAAGCTGCTTTTCTGAAAAGTGCTTTTGGCTTAAAAGCTGCTGTTAGAGAAAATAAGTCCCTCATGCTTTTAGAAAAAGCTGATTTTCAGCTGTTGCGGCAGATGCTGATTTCACTATCAAACCTTACCAAAAACATCAATATTTTTAATTTTTTGCATCAAAACATATACGAATCAAAAAAATTACCAAACAGTCATCTGATTTTTACAACAACACTTTTTCCAGCAGCACTTTTTCTAGCACTAAAGCAATTTTTAACAGCAATCTCAAACAGAGCCTAAGTCTAGAAAAGCATTAAATGTATGGAGGGCACACACAATTATCATTTTCTCATCAATATACAAAGTCAAAAATCAGACATTTCAAGAAAAAATAGAAACGTTGCCAAACAGGGCGTTAATAGTTTCCTTGTTCATTTCAATTTTCATCTGTTTGAGGGAGCCAGCCTATACTTTCCAGTCTCTCTCTACAGATCCCTCACTTCACATATTCTTTCCCAATTTGCCTTTTTTAACTACCCGGTTTCTGACCCGACCCGGATCCGGGTTTTAATAAAGTTGCAATCTTTGTGAGAAGTGGAATTAGATAGAGAGAGAGATTGGGAGAGAGAGACAGAGAGAGAGAGGAAGAGATTGTGTTTTAGAGTTTTGAAAGCACAGAGAGAGAGAGAGAGAGAGAGAGAGAGGATGGATGAGCTTGATAGTGGTGGTGGACAAAGTGGTGGTGATAACAACAAGAAAGCTGCTTTAGATGCTGATAATGATGATGGAACTACCCCAATTCCTGACAGGGTTTGATTCTCTCTCTCTCTCTCCCCCCTTTATGTGTGGTTTGTAGTTTACTAGTTAATTTGATGAATTGTAATTTGTAACTATGTGTTTTGTGGTAATTAAAGAAAAGGATGCAATCTTAAGCACATGTTTTCTTGTGAATTGTAAGTATGTGTTTTGTGGTAATTGAAGAAAAAGATGCAATCTTCATGTTTTCTTGTTTATGTTTGATATGTTAGTTATATTTTGTAGCTCGATTATGAATTGTAATTATGTGTTTTGTGGTAATTGAAGAAAAAGATGCAATCTTTATGTACAAGTTTTTTTGTTTTTGTGTATATGTATGTATGTTAATTATATTTTGTAGCTCGATTATGAATCGTAAGTATGTGTTATATGTAATTAAAGAAAAAGATGCAATCTTTATGGATATTTTTCTTGTTATTTGGTATATGTATGTAATTATATCTTGTAGCTCAATTATGAATTGTAAAGTATGTGATTTGTGGTAAAAGAAGTTTTTTTTTTTTTGCAATTTGTATGTATAATTGTGATTTTTGTTGGGTGATATTCTATGTTGTCCATATTTTGCAAAATAAGGTGTGAATTCAAGTTTCTTGATTTTAACTTTTTAGTACTAAATGTCGACAAGATGAAAGTGATCTGGTTCATGATTTATATACGATTTATGTGCCATATTTTAAGAGCCTTTATTGGTTGCCTGATAAAAATATTTGAACTGAAGATTACTGCTATACAACTTTCAATATATATTTTTGTAGCTGTGTTATGTCTCTGTACAGGAATAATTTTAGTATCATACATTCTAGATTACCGTAGATTTTTAAATGCATATATGTTGAGAATTTTTTCGCTTGTTTGTGTGTGTGATGTTGATGTGTACTATCTATATATGGCTTAGTAGTGGCTATTTTTAACAATTGCTTCTGTATAACAGGTCCAGGTTGGTACTTCCCCATCATATAAAGTTGAGAGAAAACTAGGCAAAGGAGGATTTGGACAAGTGTATGTAGGACGTCGACTTAATGCTCCGGTTCCACATGAAAGAATTGGTGCAGGAGCAGTAGAGGTATAGTGCTTACTGTAGTGGTTGTGACACGTCAGCATGGTCATTAGTGCTTGATAACTGAAATGATTTGCAAATATTAGGTTGCTCTGAAATTCGAGCACAGGAACAGCAAAGGATGTAACCACGGACCACCTTACGAGTGGCAAGTCTATGGGTAAGGAGTTTTTCATAGTATTCTTACGTCATATTGATGCAGTGCATTAGTTGAGTTGGTGAAAAGTCTTTGTTTGTAATTTAGTTACTTTGTTCTTCTTCAGTACACTTGGGGGCAGTCACGGAGTTCCACGTGTGCACTACAAAGGTCGGCAAGGTGATTACTACATAATGGTATGTCATTTCCGTTATATTTCTTTTGTTTTCATTTTTTGATGTGGACTAGTCCAAGATTGTTTCTGTATTAGTTATATATCCTGCCACAAATGTGTAACAAACAAATATTGTAGGTTATGGACATGCTTGGACCTAGTTTATGGGATGTCTGGAACAACAAATCTCATACGTAAGCTATATCTTTGAATACCGAGTCTTGAATAACTGTAATATTCTGTATAGCCCAGTAAATATTTACCATTTTTTCCCACTTTGTTGACTCTAGGATGTCGACCGAAATGGTTGCATGTATTGCAATTGAGGCGATTTCTATTCTCGAGAAGGTGCATTCTAAAGGGTAATTATATATGTCTACTGTCTTCACGTGTGACTTAAAATTTAAACAGTAAAGGACACTGTTTATATTCCTCTAGATAGGTAACATCAATTTATACCTTCGCTAAAGGAATCACAATTGTGTGTAATGTAATGTGTGCAGATATGTGCATGGGGATGTGAAACCTGAGAACTTTCTGCTTGGTCCACCAGGAACACCAGAAGAGAAAAAGCTCTTTCTTGTTGACCTTGGATTAGGTAAAGTCGTCATCTTAAATATCTATACCTAGTAGTTTATGTGTTCCTGCCCTGTTAAATATGAGTATCTGCCAAAATTTTTAAATTCTTCCTATCTGCTATGTTGTGATGTTAGCTACGAAATGGAAGGATAGCTCAACAAGCCAACATGTCGAGTATGATCAGCGGCCAGATGTCTTTAGGTACTGTATCTTACAACGTGATCATTGCCTTCTTTATCTTTCTTATGTCTTGTGAGCCCTATCAGTATACATGTACAATTTGGATAGTTTAAATTAAGGCACAAACGTTCTTGGTATAGGGGGACTGTCCGTTATGCTAGTGCACATGCTCATCTTGGAAGAACTGCTAGCCGAAGAGATGATTTAGAATCTCTTGCTTACACCCTCATTTTTCTTCTCCGCGGCCGACTACCTTGGCAGGGTTTCCAGGTTTGTAGCTTCCATATTTACAGAGGTTTTTTGGTTATGTTATTTCTATCACATATCTTACATTAGCGTCTCATTAGGGTGAAAATAAAGGCTTCCTTGTCTGCAAGAAGAAGATGGCAACTTCCCCAGAAGCTCTTTGTTCTTTCTCTCCTGCACCATTTAGGGAATTTATTGAACATGTCGTAAATTTGAAGTTCGATGAGAAGCCGAACTATGCAAAATATATTTCCCTTTTTGATGGAATTGTTTGTCCAAATCCAGATGTGAGGCCAATTAATACTGAAGGTGCTCAGAAGGTATGCTTTATGTTTCTGTACACCTTTATTGTTATCACTTCAAGTCACTCTTTTTGGTTTATTCTTGTAGCACTTTGTAAGGCATTATTAATAGCATTATATGTTGAACCTAATGAGAAGGCCAGAAATTCAGTCTTTGAATTTTTTAGTGACTTGTATACTTTGTGTAGCTTCAAGTTGGACATAAGAGAGGACGTCTTGCGTTGGATGAAGATGATGAAGACAAGCCAAAGAAGAAAATCAGGATAGGAATGCCTGCAATGCAATGGATTAGTGTCTATAATGCTCGACGTCCTATGAAGCAAAGGTTTGTATATCTTAAGTGTACCCAGACTAGGGTTGTGTCAAATGGATACTGAAATCTTGTGTCTACTTGATGCTGTAGATATCATTACAATGTCGCGGAAGGAAGACTTGGTCAACACATTGAGAAAGGCAATGAAGATGGATTATATATCAGTAGTGTAGCATCTTGTTCGAACCTTTGGGCTATAATCATGGATGCAGGGACCGGGTTCTCTTCTCAAGTTTATGAAATCTCGCCACAATTTCTTCACAAGGTAAATTATCATGTTTTAAATGCACTTGTTTTGTTCATGTAAGATTATTTATTCAGCTACCTGATGTATCTATTTATCTTTTTCAAGGAGTGGATCATGGAACAATGGGACCAAAATTATTACATTAGTGCAATTGCAGGGTCTAACAACGGAAGTTCACTCGTAGTGATGTCAAAGGGTTAGTGGACTTCGGGCCTTGTTTTATCTTTGTTTACCTATAGAACTTTAGTCAACTTTTTTTTCCTTTCACATCTTCCAGAGAAGTTTGAGCACAAAGGCTAGCTAAAACCTTTCTTTTCTTTCCCTTCCTAATATCTAGGTACTCAATATGCACAGCAGTCCTATAAAGTTAGTGATTCATTTCCATTTAAATGGATAAACAAAAAGTGGAGAGAGGGATTCTTTGTTACTGCAATGGCAACTGCAGGAAGTCGTTGGGGAATTGTAATGTCTCGTGGTGCTGGATTTTCTGACCAGGTTTTTTTTTTCAAATGGATTTTTCTTTAGTACTATTGTGCTCATCTGTGCAATCATCTTACTGTCTTTTCTTTTGCAATTATACTTGTAGGTTGTGGAACTAGACTTTTTATATCCTAGTGAAGGTATTCATAGGAGGTGGGATGGAGGTTATCGCATCACATCAACTGCTGCAACTACGGACCAATCTGCAATAGTTCTTAGTATACCAAGAAGAAAACCAGCTGATGAGACACAAGAAACTCTAAGGACTTCTGCTTTCCCTAGCACACATGTCAAGGTGGGTACACTGCGTACTTTTTTTTTTATGTTTGTACGTTTATAGATTCTATTGCGTGACATAAATCTTATATATTTTGGGCAATTTTTGTAGGAGAAATGGGCAAAAAATCTATATATTGCGTCCATTTGCTATGGTCAAACTGTTTCATGAGGCGTCATGTTATTGTTTAGGATGTATTGTGGAATCCCTGTGCTTTGTGAATGCACTAGTAACTAACCTCTTGGTAGGAAACCAAAGGGCTTCATCTCTTAGTCTGGTTTACATCGTATGTCGATCTTGTATTTGGTGTGCGACATTAAACATGTATTGTAAACATGTATTGGGACGGGACACTGGTTCTCGATTGGGTAAACACTTGAATCCCGGTAGAACAGTCGTCTGTCCTTAGAGAGTAATTTTAGCAGATAAAATTTGTATAGTCATTTAACAGTAATCACCTAGTTGGAACTTGGAAACCATACTTTGTTCCTAATTCTTGAAGTGCCATACTGTACTTTGTTATTAATTCTGTGTATTTTTTTTATTAATACTGTGGAAGGTGTCAAAAATAATGTAGGCTGGTCTTAGAAAAGGATATTATTGTGAATTTTTCTATTCTGGAATCTTTTTCCAGTTTTATACTTTCTCTGAATGGTTCCAGCTTTTAAAATTGAGAATATCCCTTATAGCATATTAACATTATAGTAAAATGTTAAGTTGGAGATAAAATAATACTGGTCCGTTTGAGAAACTGGATTTTATTTGAAATTCTGGATTTAATTAAATAAGCTTATTATGAATTTGGATCTGGATTTCATTTGAAATCCAAGATATTCAAATATTAGTATAAACATGAGAATTTAAAATGAGAATTTAAAATGAGAATTTAAAATGACAACTCAAATCCTGTCATTTGAAATGAAATGCAGATGTCCTCGGTACATGTAGCTGTTTGTTCAAGAATTTAAGGAATTTTCCTCATTTTTGTTTAAAGTATGCGGGGAATGTGATTAGTAAACAATTTCTTTCGGCCAATGCATGAAGTCCAAAATTCTGTTAAATAAGAATTAATATTTTTTGGTAATATCTCGCTTAATTAATATTCATTAAATTAGTATTTTAATATAATATTTTGATCCTAACATATTATAGGCAATATACATTCAACTCGATTAGTTAATAATATCGGTAAATTAATAAAATTTACCTGTTCCGATATAATAAAAATATGCGAAACAAGTAACATACTTGGGGTGAAATCTAAAATTTGGATAAGTATAAATTAATATTTATAATTAATAAATATTAATAAACTTTGTTACCTATGTAAAAACAATTATTATTACTTTGTTAGCCCCGTTACTATTATTTATACAAAAATATTTAGTATCACACAATGATTTGTTAATTTATCTATAAAAAAAATTTAAAGCAGGATCGACAATGTTAATAATAATAAAATTATAATTATACTTAAATTTTAGTTGTCTCAAATTTCGCAATAAAGATTATTGTCCCCTGATAACAATCATTCATTTATCTTGCCAAGTCTCATGTGGAGGGGAAAATCCTACTTTATTATATAATAACGTAAATCAAAATGTTAAAGTAATCAGGCATATCCTATTTAGCATTCATGTGAAATTTATTTTTGAGATATTAACCAAAATACTATATTTTAGGTTTTTTTCTAACAATTATACCTTTTCTAAAAATATTTATAAAAATATATTTATAAATTATAACTAAAAACAATAAAATACAACTTTTCTAAACTAATATAAAGTTTTAGGTGTGTTTCCAAGGGTGAAAAACCAAAATACCCTGTCCAAAAATACCACGGGACAGAGTATCCAAATTAGGTGTTGAATACAAATGTACAACATGTTAATTTCGTTTTTTAAAAATTTATAAGGAATAAGCTGGATTCTCCGTTCTCATGTCATGATCACCTAGGATTTATACAGTATAAGACTACTTATAACACTTAGAGTATCTTGAATGATTGTTGGCTAAATAATTAAATTGATTATCTAAAATTTTAATAAATCTTATAATTCATCCTAGTTGGTTATAATGGTTGGCAATGTTATAAAAATGATATGTAATTATTATTTTAATTTGTTATAAATAATTTTTTATATTTTAATATGATAACCAAATAATTTGACATATTACTGTCAACAAATATGACCAATATCTCTAGATTATCTAAAATTTTAACTAATAATTTTGCATGGGAATAATATTTTTAGATAATCTCTATAATTATAATTATGACATCTGAATTTTTTAACTGGGTTATATTATTGGAGATGCTTATCCTAATTCAAGACTACTTGGAAAGTTATAATTGCTTATTTTTTGATGGCTTATAACCTTACAAATGAGTATCTGTTCAATGATATGTGATGGATGAGATGAATCCTGAAACTCGTGAAATTGAATATTACATTGGCTGGTTCGACTATCTGGATCCACTTTGGGGCGAGTCATACAGTCACGTAGAGAGTTTAGTTTGTCTTAAGGGGATGAAAAGTACTGGCAAGGACAAAAGCAAGAAAAGCAGATCAATCTAGTAGGAAGAACTGGCCGGTATTTGCATCAATGTACTTTTACTTTGTGATGTCTTCTGCAACTTTGGAAGTCATGTTTTGCTAAAAAGGTTGCTAGTTTCATGTCATACTACAACCCTTCTGCAACTTTAATATATTGAATCGTTTTTTTAATGTCTAATTTTCAGCTACTGGAGCCTTGCAGCTTTAATTCGTTTAAAATAAGCAAACTCAAGCTAAGCTCAATTTTTTATACTACCCAATTAACATAGACTTCAGTCATTTCACAAACAACTTGTATAGTTAAAGCAGAGCTACCGATAACATTATTTTATTATTATATCATACGGGTCTTTGGTTCTTTGCTATTTACTCATCGATAGCAAAACTATTTGTCTTTAAATGGAACCATAATTGGATCCTTTCTCGTAATTATTAATTTTGCTTATTCTTCAATAAACTTGTATTAATATAATTTTCTAGCCATTTCTTCCCACGCTTTCAATTACTTTTATACAAGAAATTTACCGGACTTAAAATGACAAACTTGTATATAACAAACTAATATAAACTTGTACTAATATATGACAAACTAATTAATATTTCATCGTAAGTTTTGGAACTTATAATACCTATTGGTTTCTAAGATGAAATTAGGGTTTATCAACAAATTTGTACTCCCTATGAAAATTATATGAAAATTATATAGTAATAGTTAATAAGGAGAGTGAGAATATTTATTGTTCTCGTAAGCCATTGCAACTATTTTAAATTTTATGTAAGAAATTTACTATTAGTGATTGGTATGCTATATTAATTTTGCCAATTTATAAGTTAGTACCTAAGTTTTAGCTTTCTCCAATTTTACAAAATTAATCTTTTATAATATAGTAATATAGTTATTATTTACCTTGCTGATTCTTATTTTAAAAAGAGTGCCAAGTATTTTTAATACACTTAAATCACAACATTTAGCTGGTCATGCAAGTGATTCAACTCGAATTGTATCATTCATACATAATATGTTTTTAAGGTAAGGTTCATGTTTATTTGATTTATAGATACAAGACATGCCCACCCTTTATTTGTACTAGCTTAATTCCCGTTAAAATTTAAAAAAATTATTTATTCCATCATATTTTAATCTTTAAAATATTTTTGTAAATATATAATAATTATAAATTTATAATAAAAATAATAAAATAACTTTAATATAATAAGTAGATTATGTCTAGTGATTTAATAATAATTTAGTAGTTTAGCAGATATATAACACTATTTATTTATTTTTAATAATAGGTTAGGTCATAATTTAGTAGGATAAATAGACTATATCTATTAGTTTAATAATTTAGGGGTTTAGTGGATATATAACATTATTTATTTATTTTCTTTAATAACCAAAATTTGGAAATAACCGTTGAACCAAATTATACCCCATTCCGGTTATTACAGTATAACTAGCATAAATCCCGTGCGATGCACGGGTTTCCATTAATATTTTAAATTTTTATTTATCAAGTTATATTATATTTTTAAAATATTTATATAAATATATAATGATTATAAATTTATAATAAAAATAATAGAATAACATGTGGTCGTAATTTAGTAGAATAAATAGACTATTTCTAATATTTTAACAATTTGATAGTTTAGCATATATGTAATATTATTATTTATATCTTTTAATAATAGGATAAGTTGTATTCGTAATTTAGTAGGATAAGTATACTATATTTAGTAGTAGTTTAATAATTTAGTAGTTTATTAGATATATAACACTATTTATCTATTTTTGTAATAATCAAAATTAGAGAATTATCGTTGAACGAAACCGTTGAACCAAATTATCTCTATTCCAGCTATTATAATATAGTATAGATATAGATAGATATAATTGATATCTCATTTTTAGAAACACATTTTAAAGAGTATTTTTCAGCATGACTAAATTATTTAATATACTTGTTGAGAAATAAAATTTTAATTATTTTTGAACAGGGACTGGTGAGAGTCGCTCAGTTTCCCAAATAAAACCCCACGAGCTCTTCAAACCCCTTGTAATAACTTCCCAATTTAGCCTAATAACCATTAACCTTACAACAATTTAGTCTTGTTATATCGGTTTAAAATTTAAACCTCGATTAAGTAATAATTACTGAAATTATATTTTTCTCCTGAACATGATATTAGAGACAGTATATTTTCATTCCCGATAAAATAATGAATGTGATGAAATAATTTATTTTTTGGTATTAACTATTAAGCATGTTACTTTAAAAGAGGTGCATGTGTATATTGACCTGCTATTCAAGTATGCGCACAATCTAAAGAAACCAATTTTCTCCTGAAACAAAGAAATCGCCTTACGTGTAAGAATGAGAATTTCATACTTGCAACTTCGTTAATAGACAGATAGTTCACAAATCAACTTCTGATTGTTGTTGGAGTCTTGCAGACATGCCATAACACTTGCCTCAGTGTTAACTATTGTGTTGTGGCCGTGTATACACTTACACCCCCTTATATCCTGCAATTTCTGTTGGATTTTTAATGCAGATAATGAGCAGAATAAAATATTAGTAAATTGCTAGAATGAAACTTTGATTCAGCATAAAAAAAGAAACGTGCAAAAAGCCTTTATATACAGGCTTTACATCCCACAATGCAACGAACAATAATGGAGAAAAACTAGCAACCTACTATGCATAATATGCTAAAAAACTCCTACCAGTTATTATCTAAAATGAAACTGTAAAAGAGGAAATATCGGAACATATGTACTACCCCCTCTGACTTACTCACTCCAACTTAGCTGGTTTTTTGAATCACTCTCCAACACCCCCTCTTGATTCAAAATCACACACCCCAGACATCTTCTAAAATAATCATACTTATCCTTGGAGGGACTTTTGGTAAGAATATCCGCTACTTGTTCATTTTTGTTGAGATACTCCAGGAACACTTGCTCTTCAGCCACCAAATCCCTTACATAATTCACCTTTATATCCACATGCTTAGTCCTTCCATGGTACACTGGATTCCTGGTCATATGTATTGTAGCCTTGTTATCGCAATATATAACAGTTGCTCCATCTTGTGCTTGATAAATTTCTGCTAGGATGTATCTCATTCACATTAGGTGACGTCCTAGAGCTAGCTGCTACAAATTCTGCCTCTGAAGATGACAATGCAGTAGTTGGTTGTTTCTTTGAGCTCCAACACACAACATCAGTTCCAAAATTAAACACGTATCTATATGTACTCTTTCTATCGTCCAAGCAACCAACCCAGTCACTGTCCGTGAACCCTTCAAGTCTAAAGTCTGCAATCCGACCGAACCATAACCCAAAATTCTTAGTCTCTTCAACATACCTCAGTACTCGCTTTGCAACTCCTAAATGATGTTTAGAAGGAGAATGCATAAACCTTGAAATAACTCCAACATCGAAGGCAATATCTGGCCTTGTGCGTGTTCAATAAATTAATCCACCAACTAAGCTTCTGAAATAGTTAGCATCAGTTGGCTCCGTGGTATCTTCCATTCGTAATTTCTCACCCGTATTCATTGGTGTTGCTGCAACCTTGCAATTCAACATGTTGAACCATTTGAGCAAATAAGTAGCATACTTCTTTTGACATACAAAAATTCCATTCCTTGTTTGTCTCATTTCAAGACCAAGAAAGTAGTGTAGCAGACCAAGATCAGATATTTTAAACTCCTTTTACAAGCTTTTATTGAATTCACAGATGAGTGAAGGTGATGATCCCATGTAAATTATGTCATCTACATAGATACAAACCAGGAGAATGTCATCACCACACCTTTTAATGTAGAGGTTTGGCTCATGCAGGCTTCTATTGAATCCAGTAGCAAGGAGATGTGATTTGATCTTGTCGTACCAAGTTCTGTTAGCTTGTTTTAATCTGTAGAGAGCTTTGCGGAGCCTGTACACCTTATGCTCTTCACCTTTGACCATAAAACCTTCTAGTTGACAAACGTAAACTTCCTCCTTTAAATCCCCATTCAGAAACGTTGATTTTACATCAAATTGATAGACATTCCAAGATTTATACGCAGCTAAAGCAAGAAGAATTCTCACAGTATCAAATCTTGCAACAGGGGAAAATGTTTCCTCGTAATCAATGCCATATTGTTGAAAATAACCCTTTGCTACAAGGCGTGCTTTATATTTATGGATGCTTCCGTCAACATGATATTTGGTCTTATATACCCATTTTAGTCTAACAACATTTTTACCAGGAGGCAGGTCCACAAGTTCCCATGTTGAGTTTTTCTGAATTGCTGAGATTTCTTCCTTCATTACATTACGCCACTCTTCCTTTGTGTTGGCTTCATCAAAAGTAATGAGATCAGCTATAAATAGTGCCAGAGTCTCCTCGTAGATATCATTTAAAGATCTTAACTTGGTGGGAGTATCCTCAGCCCCGCCTTCATGATGTGTGGAAGAAGAGGTGGTCACTGGTTGAGACTCTCCTGTATTCACAACCTGGGGATCTTCATATGCAACTGGCATGTCAATTTTGGTACCGTCTGAAGCCTCTTCCCATCTCCAACTTTCCTCTTCATTAAAGATGACATTCCGGCTTATGAGTATCTCCATTTTACTTGGATCGTAGATACGGTAAGCTTTAGATTGTGGACAATAACCAACGAGGATACACTAAACCGATTTCTCATCAAGCTTACTACATTTACATGAATTAATCATGACATAGGCAATACAACCAAAGACCTTAAGATGGCTCACCGAAGGCTTCTCTTCGCTCCAGGCTTCATATGGAGTCATGTTTAATACAGCTTTAGTTGGTGAAAGATTTAGGAGATATATTGATGTTGCAATAGCTTCTGCCCAGAATTCCTTAGGAAGACCCCTTGAGTTCATCAAACTTCTGGCCATCTCCACAACCGTACGGTATTTACGTTCTGCCACCCCATTTTGCTCGGGTGTATATTGGGCTGTTAATTCTCTGTAGATTCCTTATTTTTCACAAAAGATTGTGAACTCCTTTGATAAAAACTCACCACCTCTATCTGTGCGTAGTACTTTTAGGGCTCTGCCACTCTGTTTTTCAACAAATGCCTTAAACTTTTTGAAGACCTCAAATGTCTCCGATTTTAATTGCAAGAAAAATACCCAACTCATGCGGCTATAATCATCAGTGAATAATAAGAAGTAACGTGATCCCCCGAGTGATATTGTTTTCATTGGACCACACAAATCAACATGCACAAGATCAAGGCATTTAGATGCACACCAAGAATTTCCTACAGGGAATGATTTTCGAGATTACTTACCAAGTACACAGCTCTCACACAAGTTTATAGCCTCAATTTTGGGAAGACCAGAAACTATTCCTCATTGGTTTAATAATCTTAGACCATTTATATTCAGGTGTCCATACCTTAGGTTCCATAACCTTGACTCATTATCTTCTTTAACATTAAGATCATAATTTTCTATATTTGACACCACAAGTGGGAAGAATTTGTTTTGAGCCATGGGAATATTAGCTACAATTTTTGCAGAGTATTTTTCTCTAAGCAAACATGCTCCGTCATAAAATATAATGAGTACCCAGATGTCATAAGTTGTCCAACACTTAGAAAATTTTAAGATAATCTAGGAACATAATAGACATCATTCAAAAATTTAGTCATACCATTGCCATTGATTCCTACGGTACCTTTGCCAGCCACTTGGATAAGCTTGTTGTCTCCGAGTCGTACTTTGACATTGCAATTCTAATCTAATTCTGTGAACATAACTTTCACGCCAGTCATATGATTGGAGCACCCGCTGTCCAGGAACCAAACATCATCAACGAGCTTTGTATCGTCAATCTTTGCCATGAACAATTTTGCTTCTTGTTCTTGACCCTCAATCTCTTCTTCAACATAGCTTGCTTGGTTGACTCTCTTCCAACAATTCTCCATGACATGTCCATATCTTTTACAATAATGACATTGGACTGATTGTCTTTGTCCTCTGCCCCTACCACATCTTCCCCGATATACGTGTCCACATCCCCTGGCCGTACTTTCTCGTTGATTGTAGCTCTCTCCTACGACATGAAATGCTTTGTCCTCAGTTTTCTCCTCAGTTCTACGAAGCCTTGATTCATGTGTAAGTAACGAACCCTTCAACTCATCAAATGAGTAAGTTGACAGATCCTTTGATTCTTCTATTGATGAGACAACATAGTCAAATTTTTATGGTAGGCTCCTCAGTATTTTACAAACGATCTTTTTATCGGGAACTGCTTCACCTAATGCCCTCATCTGACTGACAATTCCAGAGACCCTACTGAGAAAATCCTGAACTGATCCTCCTTCCTTCATTAACAAGGTCTCAAAATCACGACTAAGAATTTATACCTGAACTTCAATCACTTTGGCTGATCCTTGGAATTCAGTCTTCAAGATGTCCCAAGCCTCCTTTGCCTTTGCTGCTGACACGATTCTTGAAAATATTGTCTCATGCATTGCTTGCTGAATGAAAAATAAAGCCTTAACATCTTTTTTCTTGTTTTCCCTCAATCTGCTTGCATCACTATCTCGGTCCAAATATCCTTTCTCAACAAGATCCCACAGCTCCATTGACTTGAATAAGGTCCTCATTTTTATGCTCCAAAAGTCGTAACTTTCTCCAGAGAATTGTGGAATCATTGCATGCGAGATGTTCATGAGCTATCTGCCATAATTGATGTCTCCCAGATCCTTAATCAAACCTGGCTCTGATACCACAATGTTGGATTTTTACTACAGATAATGAGCAGAATAAAATACTAGTAAATTGCTCGAATGAAATTTTGATTCAGCATAAAAAAAAGAAACTGGCAACAAGCCTTTATATACAGGCTTTACATCCCACGGCGTAAAAAAAAGAAACGTGCAACAAGCCTTTATATACAGGCTTTACATCCCACAATATAACTAACAGATAATGGAGAGAAACTAGCAACCCACTATGCATAATATGCTAAAAAAACTGCTACCAGTAATCATCTAAAATGAAACTGCGAAAGAGGAAATATCGGAACATATGTACTGCCCCCTCTGATTTGCTCACTCTAACTTAGCTGGTTTTTTGAATCCCTCTCCAACAACCTCCTCCTGAAAAAAGCCAAATTCAAAGTAGAGCTATTTTGGGTATGATAAGAGGTTTTGGTTGTGTTATCTCTATCTATATTTAGTGTCTCGTTAGGGTGAAAATAATGTGTTCCTTGTTATTGCTGTGGAGACTGTAGGTAGTCGATGAGGAATTGTATTGGATCTTTTAATCAGGTTTTGTTCATGATAGATTATTCTATAGCATAAGTGTGCTCGCGGTTGTGACCATCTACTTGTTTGTTTTTTTCTTATACATCCCCGACCATATGAAACTAACACCATAACCTTTATTAGCCTTTAGTACACTCGAATGGGGGAAGTATACCTGGATTTAAACAACCTGGCCACCGGAGAATTGGCATTGTGCAGAAAATTCCAAATATGCTTGCCAAGTAACGCCATGTTGAATCCATACAAATTTCTAAAGCCCAGTCCTCATTTACTCTTTGCTAAGCTTGTGTTATTCCATGACAGCCAGTTAACTCTTCTCTGATTATCAGCTTTGCCAGGCCTCCACAAATAATTATTAAACATTTGTTCAATTTCCTGACTCTGACAGAGTGTTTTAGGGAGCAACAAACATGACATATTATAGGAAGGGATGGCATGTGCCACATTCCTGATCAATACTGTTTTCTCGGCTTGTGAGATAGGTTTGGATCGTCATCACGTCATGTTTGAATACGCTTGCTAGCTTTATTCTTCACATAACTGAATACACGCTTTTTTGAACGCCCCACTAGTGAAGATAATCCCAGATATTTATTTTGTGTGTGCAAGATCATTATGAACTCCCAAGATTATGGACAATGCCTCCTGCTGCTTTATCATATAGGTTGTTGCAGAATTTACAAAAGACAGGAAAATTAATTTCATGAACTTGTGGCATATGAGTTCATGTCAAATGACGCCCCTGAAATGGATTTGATGAACTGGTAAGGCGTAGTTTTCCTAATCTTTGATATCTTTTCATGATCGGATAAACCTGCAACAAGTTTCACTCAGTTTCATTTGAAGGGTTCTTTGAATTTTTAATTTAAAATAAGTTTGTTAAAACAGTTTTTCAATTGTGTGCCCATGAATACATAATAAGCGCGAAAATTTATAATTTTAGTCAAATTTAATTGATAGAGTTGTTGTGAAGGCAGGTCCACCACTATTATAAAAAAAAACAATCAAATTGACTAAGAATTATAAATTTCTGCAATTATAATATGCTCATACGCACATGATAGAAAATCCGTAGTTAAAATACTAGCAGTTTCTTTTTACTTAATTAACATGCAACAAGTTCCCCCCTTTCATCGTAAGCATATTTCTCTGGGAGAGGGTACAGGGTTTTCTTAATAGCATCTTTGGTAATTGGTATATCATTGAGTGTTTAGTTCTTTATCTTATTTTTTAAACATTATTTTAGGGTTTTAGAAGGAAGTAAGGATAGTGTTTCGAAGGGTGAAGGACAAATTTAGCCTATTTTTACACAAAATTAACAAAAATTACTAAGTTCTGAAAAGTTGACCAACTTTAGCCGATTGGAAACCCAACTTTAGCCGATTGGAAACCCAACTGTCAGTGGAGTATTCACTTTATACGAGATATCCAACTGGTAGCAGAGTATCCCATATATGAAATACCCAACTACCAGTGGAGTATCTTATACAAATTGGAATACCCAACTAACAGTGGAGTATTCAATCGGCTAAAATTGGTCATTTTTTTCAGAATGACTATTTTTGTTAAAATTTTTCAAAACTTGGTTATTTTTGTCATTTTTTCTGTTTCGAACCGGCATAGTTTGAATGAACCTATATATCATCATAATTTTTTCTAAATCGATTCAAGGAAAAATCATAATTTTTTGAAAATCAATTCCAGAAAAGATCATACATGATCACGGCACAATAATAACACCATTACTTATTACTTTTTTCTCCTAAAAAAATATTATACCCCCTTTTTGTCCATCAGTTTGTGCAAGCAATTTCGGTGGCAAATAGAAAACATACATGTACTACAAAATTAATATTTATACTGCAACAATATAATTATATATCTGTTCAATTTCTATTTTGGAAAAAGGAATCAACCTTTCTTAATACACTAAATCACCACATTTAGCATTTAGCTAGCCATGCAAGATTGCAAATGAAACATACATCATAAATTTTTAAAATAGTGTAATCACATCATGTATACTGGCCTATAACTTGTACGATACACGGATTGCTTTTAACACTTGAATAATTTTTAATAATATATTTTATTTTAAAATTATTAATATATTAATATAGATTTTCAATAGTTGAAAAATAAATTGAAAAACTTAATAAATTATACTAATATATGTTTTATGATAATTTGAGACTTGACTGAAAATGAATAATATAATATAATATGTTGTTCACGGGACTCGCACGAATTGCTTTTAACACTTGAATAATTTTTAATAATATATTTTATTTTAAAACTAATAATATATTAATATAGATTTTCAATTGTTGAAAAATAAATTGAAGAACATAATAAGTTATAATAATAAATGTTTTATGAAAATTTGACACTTGACTAAAAATAAATAATATAATATATAATATGTTATTCACGGGACTCGAACCTTAATCTCATAGAAATATATTGTTAAAAAATAAAGAATATAAAAGTTTAAATATAACACGCCGTTGACGGGATTCGAACCCTGAACCTATGAGAGTATTTTAAATATTAATATAATATAATTTTATTATTACATCCTACGGTTCCCATCTATCTGTATTTAGATATGGCGGTTGTTATTTACCGTAATTTACCGTACCAAACAACCGACCCAACTATCAAATAGACTGCTTATAATAGTATAGTATAGATGCCTTGCATAATTGATGTGATTTTAGAAAACACATTTTAAAGAGTACTTTTTTACATGATTAAAAATAATTTGAAATATGTATCGAAAAGTAAAATATTAATTATTTTCGGAGTGTGCAAACGAGTTGCTCACTTTCTCAATTGATAGTACAAAATTTCAATTATTTTAATTAAATTTTTTATTATGGAATATCAGATCTGCTAAATAAGCTGTGTATTTTTTATGGGAGTAAAAAACTTTCTTTTTAAATAAATGGTAGTAAAAAAACTTGATTTCCGTGTTTTTTTTGACAAATATGACTTATAACCTTACATATGAGTAAGTGTTCTTAGAAATCTCGGGGTGAGCAAGATCAAACCCAGTATCTGGGACGACAGAGGATAAACTCTTAACCACTTGAGTTATCTAACCGTGCTCGATTCCCGTGATTTTAATTATTAAGAAATAAAAAACAAAAAAAAAACCAGGAGGATATATAAATTGTCAGAAGCATATGTCTTAGGTGAAACATCATCAAATTTAATATATGTTCCGAATGCACAACTGTCTGTTTGATTATTTTATCAAAGAATTTTTATGTAATGACTCTGTTTTCTATTGCTTCTTAAATTTGCAAATAGAAAATGTTGCTTGCTGTAGTTACAATTTTTTTGTCTGTAGTTACAAATTTGTATAGAACAGAAAAACGCATACGCGTATCGTCTCATTATGCTAATAGAGATGTAAAAATGTCTTGCTCATCCCAAATAAATCCTTATCATTTTTTCTCCCTTAAATTTTCTCTGATATGGTTAGTGAAATGGTTCCTAGTCTCTTAACCATTCTTGCAATACCTTCTGCATTATGCCTATTTACTTGCTGCATCGCTTTCAAAAGATTTGGGATCAACGTCGCATCTGAACTGATCTTCTGCCGGATGGACAGGGCAAGACTACGGATCGAAGCTAGTCGTGTACAATTTTATAAGTGGTGTGTGATAGTTTTGTCAAATATATTGAATGAGCTTATTCAAACTCAAAATTTATACTTGCTACTCCAGTAAGAGACGGAGAGTTCACAATGCAACTTCTGCATACTAACCAGAACACTGTATTTAACGAAGAAAGTACAGTACTTGCAACTCTTAACAAACCATAAAATAGAGGATAACATATTATAACTTATGGCTGTGTTATCTTTATCAATTACTATCACATAAGAAGGGATATGATGTTTCCATTCCTTCTTCAATTACCGTTATTAATTTGTTTTTTAAATGCTAATGAGCAGTACAATTGAGAATATAACATTGTTAATCTATCATTCGAACTTAGATCAATATTATTTAGTTTTGCATACATTTTAATTTTATACCCCTATAAATTGCACTAATGTATTAATGACTTAAATTTTAGCTTTCTCCAATTTTACAAAAATAAATTTTGTATTATAATTACATAAGTAATTGTTATCTTGCCGATTCTTATTCGGAAAAGAAATTCAAACTATTTTGTGTCAAAAAATTCAAACTTTCTTAATACACCTAAATCACAATATTTGACGGGGTCACGCGAATGGTGCATGCAACTCAAATTAGCATTCATACATCATATATTTTAAAGTGAAATGCTAAAATTCTTAAAAGCTTCTCAAAAATATTCCTAAATAGTAAATTGTCGTAATGTTATTGGTTAATTACTCATTAATGAACGAATCCCTTGTACTTTAATATGAGCCTCACGAATTAAATAACTATATGTGTCATTTGAAAGTATTTTTGTTATATTTTTTAAGGTACATAACATTGCTCATTTTTAAAATAATGTAAACACGATTATTTATGTTTATCGCTCAATCATATATAGTTAATATTTGATTTTTGTAAACCACATTTTAAAGAGGACTAGTTTAAATGATTAAAATTATTTAATATACATATAAAATAAATTTTAAACATTTTTGAAGCAGAAGAGTCACTCGCTTTTTCGAATAAAACCACAAGACAAACTCGGCCCTAAACAAGCCAAGCCGAATACACGCTTGAATTCTAGTTTGATTAAATAATTAGTACTCGAGCCCGAGCTCGAATAAACCATTCATTTAAAACGCGAAACTCGGCTTGACAAAAACTCAATAAGTTCGAGCTTGTCGAATATTTCATAAATATTAAGAAAAAATTTCACGCAATAAGTTCGTCTTGAGTTCGAATCGATTGAATATGTAAAATTTTTAGAAATTGTACCAATTGTCCACGTCTTACCTACATACATATTTTGCATACAAACGAGATGAAATTCTCAATACATTTCAATTATTAAACAATTATTAAAGAGTAAAATGCACACCGTGTACCACTAATTTCACGATTGTGCACTTTGTGTACCCGTGATTTCATATCTAGCAAACTGTGTACCTGAAGTTACTGGATTCTTGCAAAGTGTGTACTTCCGTTAGATTGAAGTTAACACCGTTAGTATGCAAAGGGCAACACAGACATTTCCAGTTTTTTACTACTCTTCTTTGGCACTTCTCTACTGCATTAGAGTCTTTGGACTCAATCATGCAACAACTAGAAGAAAGTAATGATTTGTTGCATGATGCGGAATCTAAAATTATTTCTCTTAAAGAACAAGTGGGTTTATTGGAAATGTCAAAAGTATCACAGAGAGGTGTTCTTGAGGTTTTCGAGCGAAATATTTATATGGCCAAGGAACAAGCATCTGAAAAGGTAAAGGATATTGAATCTCTAAAGAATGAGCTTGATGCTGTGAAGGATGAGAAAATCCAGGCTTTGAACAATGAAAAGCTTGATGCCGACAGTGTTCAGACGCTGCTAGAAGAGAAAAATAAAATTATAAATGAGTTGGAAATTTTTAGGAAAGAAGAAGAGAATAGTAAGAAAACAATGGAGGGTCAGCTTCAGCATTACATGCAGTTTCTTTAAAAGCTAGAGAAGTAAAAGAAAAACTCTTGTCTAGTCAAGATGAAAATGAAAATCTTGAAACCCAGGCAGAAAATTCAAAACTGGTTTTAAGAGTATTGAATGGGAAATGTGAGAGTATGCTTGATGATGCAAAGCATGAGATTGATGTTCTTACCAATTTAATTCAAAAGGCCGAGCAAGCTGCCAAGGCTGATAGGGAGCAAGGAGATTCATCTGATGAACTGTCTTTATAAATTTAATAGGCGGCAGTGGTCTAAGCCTCTAACTTCTAAGGCCCCTAAAGTTGGGAGGCTCCAAAATTTATAATAAATTTATATATTTATGTAAGAAAAATCAATTTTTTTTAAGTTTTGAAATAAAATTATTATTTTTCCAGAAAAAATAATAATTTTATTTAATAAACATACAAATAAATTTACAACATATTATACCTATTAATTTTACATAAAATTCATTTTGAATATGCTAGTTATAAGATATTTAACATAAATAACTTATAAGTGTAGTATTTATTACTCATTAGTCATTTCTTTGATTATATCACGATTTATATATAATTTTTTCATTACACTTATATTTATAAATATAAATATTAAAAAAACATTATTTAATATTACTGAACTCTAAATTAAAATTGTTAATAGAAAATTTAAACATAAATTTAAATATTTATAATATTTAAAGTTTTATTTGAAATATGTTTGATAATATAATTAATATGTTCATAAGCTAATTTTTTCTAACCAAACTATTATTATGAATTTAAAGTATGAATATTTTTTGAATAATATGCCCGCTTTACTCAAAAAAGTAATATTCATAACTTGTATACAAACGTTTAATTTATATTTTTTAGTACAAATTTTGTATATATTTAAATAATTATATATATCTAATTTTTGTGAACAAGGAGCTTCTAAGTAAAAAAAATTGGCTTATGTGAATAAGATCAAGAAATTGTCAAAATTGCTAGAAGAAGCTATAATTAGAAAACGAGCTGAAGAAAATGGTGATCTCACAGACAGTGAAAAGGAATATGATATGCTCCGGAAGGTAGTAGAATTCTTGAACAAAATGGACATAGAATGGAAGAGAATACCAATTTAGAGCTGCCACATGTTCCAGAACTTGTAAAAGATATACCTCTGGAGGAGAGTAATGTCTTGTAATGTCTTCTGTCCAAGCAGTTCGGACAACAACCAGCGGCATTCCCAGTATTCAGACACGGCAACAAGAAAAAATAAAGCTTTGCTGCAATGTTGTGTGCATGTAACACACAGACAGAATAGCCGTTACCCCTCCTTTCAACTGCTGCCAAATTCCATTGCTGCCCCTCTTTCTTCTCCAAACTAACGGAAGTACACACCTTACAAGAATCTACGAACTTGAGGTACACACATTGCTAGATATGAAAACTGAGGTACACAAAGTGCACCAAGCTGAAACTACAGGTACACAGTGTGCAATTTACTTATTATTAAATAAGGGCATAGATTCGGATTTTGTTCATTTACCTAATCAGCGCAGATGCTAACAGTGAACAGCTAAAAGCTTGCCTCCTCCAAAGTGCTCCTCAGCTATGTACATTTCTCAGTTATGTTAAATTGGGGTTCAACTTTCAAGTATGCGCATAATCTAAACAAACCAATTTTCTCCTGACAAAAGATAGCAGTATGTGTAAGACTCGAAAATTTTGTACTTGAAACTCCAGTTATAGACACAGAGTTTTCACAAAATAACAAAAAAAACTTCTTCTTTTTGTAGCAGACTTGCCATAACACTTGTCTCGACATTAATTTTTGTGGTTGTGTGTAACTGAGAAAGCACACTTGCAAGTTGCACCTCCTTATATCATGCAACCTCGTTTTGAAATCTCTAACATGTGCATCATAATATTTTACCAGATCTTTTCACAGTTTCACTACCAAAAACCATAAAAGAAGAGACCAAATCAAAGCAGAGCTACTTTAGGATAACATTGTTTTACAGAGGTTTTGGCTGTGTTATCATTCTCTGTCATATACCCTACATTTAGTGTCTCGTTAAGGTGAAAATAAAGAGTTCCTTCTTATTGCGGTGGAGATTGTAATGTCCGATGGTGCTGGATATTTTGATCGGGTTTTGTTCCAAACGGATTTTTTCTATAGCATAAGATCATGCTTGTGGTTGCGACCATCTAATCAAATCCAAGTAATTCAGTTCAATAATACTCTCTTCATGCATGAACTTTTGAAAATAGAGTATAGACATGCAACTTAGTAACATGAGAATTTAATCAACATTACTAATTTTGCACATTGATGATGTAATATATTCAAAAGCATTTAAGTTGAAACTAGCGTAAAGGCCCTAATATATATATATATAGAGACAAAAGTTCAGTGGAGTCCGTGTTTTATTTGGAGACTTGGAGTCCTGTTTATAGCCGTTAGATTGGATGAAATGGACGACTCATATTACATTACATGTGTATAAAATAAAACCTAAAATTAACTGTATTACTTTACATAGATCAAGTAATTTATTTTCCCTTGCTCAATATAAATTTTTTTATCTATAAAAACTTTTTATTTATGCATAAAAACTTTTTTTTGTCATTTACTCTACATCAAATATATTACGCTATAATTTTTATTAGGCTAAGTTATGCATTAGAACTCTATTTTTGAATATAATTTTTAAATATTATTTGTTTATTTTAAATTATATTTTTTATTTAGATTTTAAGTACTACACTTTATATATATATAATCTACAATATGTTCAGCACTCTATTTTTTTAAATATTTCACATAATATTTTATTCTGCAAATTGTATTGTATTTTTTATTTAGGTTTAAAAGTACTAGATGTTATAATTTTAAGTACTAAATTCTATTTATAAAGTTCTACGATTTGTTTTGCACTATATTTTTTTAATAGTTTTTTTCACATAATATTTTATTCTGCAAATTGCATTATATTTTTTATGTAGGATTAAAAGTACTAAGTTTTTGTTTATGTATAAATTCTTTTTTTTCCATTTACTCCACATCAAATATATTACATTATAATTTTTATTAGACTAAGTTATGCATTAAAACTCTATTTTTAAATATATTTTTCACATATATGTGTTCTGCATGTTAAATTATATATTTTTTATTTAGATTTTAAAGTACTACATTTTATTTATAAAAAAATACTACACCAAATTCTGCACTATATTTTTTCTAATATATTTTTAACATAATATTTAATTTTGCAAGTTGCATTATATTTTTTATTTAGATTTAAAGTACTGCATTTTATAATGTTAAGTACTACACTCTATTTATAAAATTTTGCACTATGTTCTTTCTTTCATTTTTTTAATATATTTTTTTTACATAATATTTTATTTTTCAAGTTGTATTATATTTTTTATTTAGGTTTAAAAGTATTATATTTTATAATTTTAAGTACTACATTCTATTTATAAAGTTCTACAATATGTTCTGCATATTATTTTTTAATATATTTTTTCACATAATATTTTATTCTGCATGTTGCATTATATTTTTTATTTACAATTAAAAGTACTAAATTTTATAATTTGAAGTACTACACTATATTTATAAAGTTGTACAATATGTTCTACATTCTTTTTTTTAAATAAAATTTTCACGTATGATTTTAATCATGTTACAATTTAAACTACTTCACTATATTTACAAAATTCAGCACTCTATTTTTTTAATATATTTTTAACATAATATTTATAGACATGCATGTTACATTACATTTTTGACTTAGGTTTATAAGTAATATTAATCGTGTCTGTCACTTATCTGTACCCCCAATCTTACAAAAATGTAACGGTAGTTATATAGGTCTCCAGGTCTCCAAATAATATCGGTCTCCATTGAACCCAACTCTATATATATAAACCAAATGTTTTATTAGAATATAGATAATATAATTTGAATAAACATCTATATGATAAAATGCGTTCAATTATTTTAAATTTGTAAAAATATTTCAATATATTTTTTTATTACAATTTGATAAATACTATTTTTTTCCAAATTTATGAGTTAACCCTCGTTTATTGGTTTATCGTATATTAATCTAATAATATTTTCTAATTAACTTAAGAATTATATATTATTGAATATCTAAATTTTAACTCATCTTAACTCAAATTCACTACATTCGATATTCTTTTATAAATTAGTGTATTTTCTTTAATTATATAATTTTTGAATTGACTATAATATATATGCACACACATATCTTACTTTTAATATCAAAATATTATTAAAAAAAATATACATGATAATTTTTCAAAATGTCCTCGAATTGTCCACATATTTAATATTTCATTTAGGATATTAATTGATATAACTTTATGTTTTAGTTTAATATATCTTATAAAATCTTGTTATAAATATACATTTTTTTATTTTAATTCAATAGTGTTTTGCATTTTTAAAATTATAAATAGAGTGTAGAATATTTAACCGATGAAAATAACTTTTGCCTTTGCGAGATCTTAGTTTTCAAATCTCGACGTAGTTATTAATATCTAATGTACATGGACAATGTACATGGATAGTTAGATATATGAAAATTAACAAAAAAAATATTGTTTTAGCTAGTGTACACTATGAAAAATATTAATAAGAAATAGACACGATGAATATAATGTTTACAATAGTTATTGTATAATTTAATAATAATTTTAATCCTAATTTTCTTAATTTAGAAATTTATAACTTATAAAATAATATTACACACTACACGTATTATGTTATTTATATTAGATTAGATTTTAATATAAATTTTATATATCAATCATTAACGTTGAAATTTGTTAGAAATTATTAGGTGGCTCTAATTATATCTGTTTTGAGTAACGATACATGTCCATGTACGTTTTATAAATGATCAAAATATGGTGAAAGTTAATTCAAATAAAATAAAATCCCTAATTTGGAAGTTGTTATACCTTTTGGATCTCTTATTATTTTAATAAAATGACTCATGGCTGAACTTGGCTTCATATTCGATCAAATATCGTTAGAGAGACCAAGAATTTAATACTTCGTTGTCATATCGATTAGTGAACCATAAGTCCGAATTAAATTTTAATTGGTACATGAATATAACTTTTGTATCATATAATTTAATATATTGATTTAATAGTTATTTATTATAAACTATGTAATTTTCTTTTTAATATTTGGTTGTTAAAGGTTTGTGGAGATTTCTACTGCTATTGTTAGCTAGTAATACTGGACTCCGATTTGATGTATCATAGATTATTCTGTTAGAATAAGAAAATATATAATACTTGTTCGAATTTGGTTTATATTTGATTTGTAATACTCGAGAATGCATTATATTCAGATAAAATTATCTGAAATTCGAATTTGGATATTAAAAGTTATAATGATCTCAAATCTGAGTACTTACCGAATAATTCATCCACCCCAAAATAGCTATAATGTCTGCTTCGCGCTTACTCTCATACGAGAAAGAGTAGATAAATTGTATAAAGTTGTTAGCTAGCTTATATCGTTCGTATCCCGGCTGACATAGAAGGACTAATTCAAATAAATCACATCAAAATAATATTATAAGAATAATATATTTAACATGTATTTGATCAAATAAATTTAGAGGTCAAAAGATTTATAAAAGAATAAACTTATAATTATATGTAACGATGACAATTATTAACATAAAATTATAAAAAAATATAACCAACATTTCATTTACTCATAAGTTAAAATAATATATAAAAATAGAAAGAGAGAATGTGGGTTATCTAATAAGTGATATCATTTTAACTTAAAAATCCTTGCCTAATGGTTATAACATCAATTTTCTAATAGGTTATCATGGGTTTGAACTTTAACTCTAACAAATATTATCATAGTTTAGCACAACTTATACATTCTTGGTATTTTTGTAATTTTTTAACATATAAGGATAAAATCGTAATTATTCAGCCATTTTATTGGCTCAATTTGCCCCTACCCCTTTTAATATATAGAAGGAGATTATATAGTGTTAATTTCTCAATTTATATTATATAAAACATCAGCCCGTATAAAAAATTTATGTCACAATTATCTTGATTCTTGATTTACACCCTCTGTGAACCTAAAAAATTTAGTTTTCTCCAATTTCACAAAAATAAATAATATATATTTTAATAATACAAACATTAGTCTTGTGAATTCTCATTTAAAAAAAAATCTCAACTTTCATGCCACTCTTTTAGGTTTTATATATTCATACACCAATTTTTTTGAAGGTAATGCTCATGCTTTTTTATTCAACTGCAAACACAAAACCAATGAAGGCAAATGTAATCATAATTTTTTTGCAAACTGATGAAATTTTTCTGCAAACTAGTGAGATGAATATCAAAACACAAGAAATTCTAACTCCTAGGCAAACTTAGCCACAACATGAAACTGTATGCAACTTCAAAGTTCCTTAAAAATACGAACTGCTACTATGTTTCAGTAACTACTGATTTTTTATGTTAACACATTCCATTAAAGTGTCTGAAGATCTAGCATAATATGCCGTTGAAGAAAATTTCAACAAGTCCTAAGAAGTAGATTCATTTTCATTTAAATGGATAAACAACAAGTGGAAAGAGGGATTTTTTTACTATAACGAAAGTCAATAAGGGATCAATTGTAAATTGTAATGTCCGGTGGTAGCAGATGAAATTTGTAGAACGTTTAATTTAACAGTAATTACTTGATTGGAAAATATGCGACGTCATTTTTTTGAAAAAAATCAATTGAATAATGAAAATTCATACGACATCTCACAACAACAAAAATATAATCGTACAACGGTAGAAAGACAACGGTTAAAAATATCGTCATCCTAAAAAATCATATAACTGTGAAATTATTTTGCACAAAAGCTGTTATGTGAGCCTAAAACAGACAATCATTGTCTGATATTTTATTAGACGGGTGTTAGACAGACAACGGGAAATTTACAATATAAAAACTACATCGAAAGAACTTTCCAAATTCGGAATCGATAGAATTATCGGCAATTGCGGATTAACTTGGTTGAGCATATCTGACAATTACAATGCCTGTTAAATTATTTGATTATGATGTTTCGAATTTTAATAATGTTGTCCCTGTAACGTTTTCTATTTTAATTATGAAATATTTTTATTTCAAATTTTAATCAATTCAAATAGCATTTTTATATTTTTTATTGTGCCAACCAAAAATGTTAAATGAATTATATTAAGTTTAATAGATTAACTTCAACATGACCTATAATATTGATTGGAGCATTTTGGCAACCTCTTATGCAGAATCGCATATATTTTGGTTGCCCACTTCCCACCTCGGGAATAACAACTTGAGGGAATAAAAAAGAAGAGGTCACAAACACCGGAGAAATGCTATTACTTGGGTAGGTGGTCACTACTAGGGGTGTACGCGGTTCGGATCGGATCGGTTTTGGGGTAAAAGTCGAACCAAACCGCGAAGAGCGATTTTAGAAAATTGTCGTCCACAGCCGCATTTGCGGTTGCGGTTAACCGCGTCAATTGCGGTTGCGAATTTGCGGTTATTGCAGATTGGTTTGCGGTTCAACCACTTATTTTAAAATAATTAAATTTTGTAAAAAAATAAACTCGGATTATTAATAAATTCAAGTTTAAATTACGTGATAAAATTACATTCAAAAATAAAATACAAATTAATGTTACGTGTGGAGCAAGAATATTAAAAACATACAAAAATACGAAGGCGAGAGAAAAGAAAAAAAGAAAAGGATAAAAAAAATTACACCTTGATTACATTTTCCATTTATTTGGTTATATATCTTATAATGATTGTAAATCTTATGAACGAAATCCTAACATTAACTTAAGATTAGTTAATAAATGTGTATACTTATTAATTTATATGATATCAACTATATTTTTTAAAATATATTTTATTATAAATATATGTTGCGATTTGCGGTTGCGGTTGCGATTTTGCGATTTTCAAGAATTTAAAACCGCATCCAAACCGCGAATGAGCGGTTTTTAAAATTTAAATCCACAACCAACCCACGTTTCGCGATTATCCACAAAATGTGGTCGGTTGTGAGCGGTTGAGCGGTTGGATGCGGTTGAGCGGTTCGATTGTACACCCCTAGTCACTACGGTCGCCCTTGGGCCTTAGCCACCTGCTCTGCACGCTTTTCAATATAATTTTTATCAACTTTTAATAATTTTATATTAGTATCCAAGGGTTAAATTCTATGGAGACCACTTTTTTTGTAGACCTTGGAGACCACTTGGGTTCTGCAAGTTAAATATTGTATAAAAATATTGCAAAACATATTATTTTGTGAATCATGCTCAATAAAGATCCTTATTTTATTCAAAATCTTGAATATCAAATATGTACTGCATGTAAAAAATTACAAAAATATTTTATTTTACAAAACATGTTAAGTTTGCAAAACATTTGTTCAGCTTGTAGAACATATATATTCTACTTAATAAATTTAAATGATATTCAATAATTTTAATATATTAGTGATACTCGTAAAACATACTTCACAAAATAATATATTTTATAGTATTTTGATTGCAGAACATATGCGGTCTCCAAGGTCTCCGATGAAAAAGTGGTCTCGATAGAACTATCCAAATGTCGTGTATAGATAAAAGACTATATTCGTTAGGTAACGTTTATATTAATATCCGTTATAATTTTAGGCTATAAATAGTTGATCATTTTTATATATTTTATGCTTCATTATAATTTTTTCTCTCGACAATTTTTCCATTTCAAAATTATGAATTCATATAATTCTCAACTTTCAAATTCACAAAATTCAAATCCCAATTCTCAAATTCCAAATCTAAAATTTGCATTTCAATATCTAAATCCATATTTTCCATTTGTTCAATATTCTAATATGAAAAATGTTCAACTTTCAGACCTACCCAATCGAAATTTTAATTCTCAAACTCACAATCCTTCATTTTCATTTTCAAATAATTTATTTTCTTTTACTCAAAATTGAGAAATGTATCCTTTTCCATATGGCCAATTTTTTTTAACATCACTTCCATAACATCACTTCCACATTCACAATTTGCTACTTTCAGGATTAGAGATGTCACAGATTTAAATGATAATAGCGTTGAAGTTGAAGATTTAAGAGAAAATAGTGTTCAATGGAAATAGGAAGAAGATACGCTTTTAATTAATTCTTTTAATTAAAATTTTGGTTTGGTAGGTCTGAAAGTTGAGCATTTTTTATATTAGCATTTTGAACAAACGGAAAATATGGATTTGGATATTGAAATGAAAATTTTAAATTTAGAGTTTGAGAATTGGGGTTTGAATTTCGCGAATTTGAAAGTTGAGAATTATTGGAATTCATAATTTTGAAATAGAAAAATTGTTGAGAGAAAAAAATTAGAAATATGTAGCATAAAATAAATAAAAATGATCAATAATTTATAGCCTAAAAATTATAATGAATATAAATATAAACATTACAATATATAAACGTCACCCAACGGCTACATTATTTTATCTATACACAGCATTTGGATACTAATATAAAATTAAGTTGATAAAAGTTGTGTTGAAAAGCGTTCAGGTGGCCAAGGACGGCTCCGTTTGATTTCTAGGTCACTTGAACAGAAGTTTTGTGAAACTAGCCCACCTGAACATAATCTTGCAAAAATAGGCCACTACGCCACTTGAAGTGACGCTGGACCAAACTATGCCACTTGAAGTGGTGTAGTCTTTATTTAATTTTCTTTTCCTTTTTCTATCTTTCCCTGTTGGCTGATTAATAACATTGAACAAGGTTTTTGGGAGCATTAGAAAGTATATTATAGCCTTATAATTTTAATTTTTTTGCTTAATGTTGTAGTAAAAGTACAATATATTTATTTGACAAAAAAAATCAGGGAAAAAAATGAAAGAAGATATATTTGTAGACACCCGAACATGCTTTCTTCGAAGGAAATGTGAACTATTTTAACGAAGAGTGATTTTTATATTTTTTGAAAATATAGTTATTTACTACAAAATTTAAAAATTTTAACTTTATATAGTAATATTTCTACACTACTTTGATAAAAAAAATCAAATCAAGAAAAAAATATTTATATGCGTGGTTTGTAGCCACCCGAAAATGGTAAGGAAGTAAGGAAAATGTTAGATAAGCTCACGAACAGAAAGAAGGAAATGTAAAATAGTTAAGTCGAGATTACTATATAGGAATTATTTGTTATCTCAAATACAAGTTCTAGCTTGAAAGTACAACAACTTGAAAGCAACACTACTTGAAAAATACAACTTCTACATTGAAAGCAAATGGGGACAATCCGAGCTTCGGATTTATTAAATTCAAGCGTCGTTGATGGTGGTTTCCACTTCACGCACCTTCTCAATCACCTGAGCACGAACCACAGCTAACTTCTCCTGATAATATATCCATAATTCCATTTTCATGTCATAGTGTTTCATGTCCATCTCCTTGTAAAGCTGGTAACAGCTTCCAAAGCACGGCCTATCAGAGGCTCATCGAGCCAAACAAAGTAAGCACAAATCCGGCTATCACACCGCTCCCAACGCCTACCGGCAACTTCACCGGTCCACATATTAGATATCTCAGGTTCCACCCCACAGAAACACATTTCTTGCCTCTCCATCACATCAATTGCTAAGATAAATATGTATAAGATTATAAACTTATGCTAGAAAAGAAAAATGGAAACTGCTATTTAAAGGGAAGAATTTAAAGCAACCTTATCCCTTTGGATTCATATCTTATCCCACCAAATGTTGTGGTTGGTCATCACTTTTGATTGACATCTTATCACTTTGATTCAATTTTCAACATGTGATCTGAAATAAAGCAGAAATCACATGAATTCTGATTGTATTAATTTGAGATGACTACTCACTGCGTATATTGAAATTTTCAAAAAATTATTGTAATTGTATAGTCACTGTAGCTCGTGAATGAAAATTGAACAAGCAATTTGAAATTGCCCCTGTTGTTGACAAGATTTCAGTGGAAATATTTAGCAGTGATTTCGTAGTGGTTACTTTTATCAGTTAAAGTAAATGATAAGTCACATCCAAGTCGGAATCTTTTGTCATACTTTATCACGGATTTGTTTTGGTACATTATTTTGGATTAACTATTTCAAAATTGCAGAAGCAATTTGCTTTATGTTGTCATGAATAGTCAGCAAGGGTCACATGTTTCCTTCTTCAATTAAATTGAAATGAGTACTCAGTGTGTGTATTGAAGTTTGAAAAAATTCACTGTGATTGTATAGTCACTTTAGCACGTGAATAAAGATTGAACATGTAATTTGAAATTGCTTACTGTTACAGATAAGATTTGAGCACTCAATTTTATCAGTGATTTGTATTCAGTTGTGTGTCTGAATTACATAAAAGGTTGTGAATAGTCTGTTGCGTATATGAAATAATTTTATCAGTGATTTGTAGTTTGTTGTTTCCCGTGAAAGGTCATTGAAAGTAGCTTACAAGTTGCGATAAAATTTGTAATTTATTGTATAGTCACTGTAGTAAGGTACGAAATAGAATTTGTAAGTTAAGTTTGCATTAAAAAATAAATAAGTACAGAAATATAGTAAGGTACGAAATAGAAGAACACATAATTCAAAGGGAATCATCGGACATATAATCGTCGAAAAGGTAGTTCTGATTTTGTAATAGGTTGTGTTGCTCCGCTTCTGTAAGCTCTCTTCCAATAGCGCGGATTGAATCTTGCGCAAGTTGAAACATATAGTGACGAATCCTACGCAACAACATTCGATTATTTTCCTTCCTTATACGTATCACGACGTTAATCACTTTTCTCCTAAATTGTGACCAAGTAGGACTTTCCCCGGCTTTGGAATACATTGTAAGCGAACCGGAACCCTTACACCCATATCAATTAGGTCATCTGATCTCTCAGCCGGTCGGATTCTTCGCGTCAATAAGCCCATTCGCGATGTACACCGGCGAAGTACTCCCTTGCCTCACTAACCCTAAGACTAACATAATCATCATCTCTTTCTATTAGCAAGCAGTTGCAATTTATGTTATATGACATTGTAGTAATGTTATGAGCCGTTATAGCATATGGATTAATATTTTATATAGGAAACTTTGTTGGGTCAATAATTGTAAAAGTAACAGTATTGAGAACCATGCGAAAATTTGGAAGATAAGATCAAGCGGATAACCTACAAAAAAATGGTGGAAAAAGCAGTTGACATAAAATAGAGATATGCAATAAATGACCTACATTACTGTATAATTGGACATGTCATATTTTTGTCATGTTCAACAACTATGTCATTATTGTCATAGCATGTGAACTTTTATAGATGATATAATGTCTGCATGTAATACAATCATGCAGAAGAAATAATGTGCAACTCGGTAATGTATGATTGGGAAAGTCATGGTTATTTGAATATTTAAAATATTATCAAATCAAGTAATTATCAAAATTTTTTATGTTATAAATATAGCGTGTTGTCATCACTGACACAATGTAGTAATTGAAGAATAATGAGTTACACACCTGGTGATATTAACCGAACAATTGGCAGGAAATGGTTTTGTGATGACGACTTTAGGTACTCAATGGATCCGAATGAACGTTATGCAAGAAGTTCGGTAAGCATGATGCATAGGGAGTGGGAATGGCGTGTTGAATGTCTCCAAAGTTGTACAGGGCAATGTGGTGAGGAAGGAGTAAGAATACCAAAACAACGCTCCATACACATGCAGCGAGACACCCCTCAAAAGGTGGAAATAGCGTTGTTCCGTGCTAGAGAGGAAGAAAATTGAATGAGGATGCGCTTAAATCATAAAGAGCTACAAACAAGAAGTAAGGAGTATGCTGAAGACGGCGACCTATACACTGCAATGATGTATCATTATTTTGCTGTAGGTCCTGATTATGTTTTTGATTTTTCATTGTCCGACGATGAGTAAGAGAAATACAACCATAAGTTAATAAAATTTCCTTCAACAATGAATTTAGTGTTTCAGGTTGAAAAGTTTGTGTTTACTTTTATTATTCGCAAGTAATGTGATCATCGTAATGTTGTCATGCAATATTTTAAAAAAATTTATCGAAGCTAAATATTGTTATGTTGTCTTGGTCAAATTATGTATTACCTTCCGTGTACACTTCGTTCAAACTGATTCGACTACTCAACCTTTAACTTTAATGTAAGAATGCACAATGACCTATAAATAGTGAAAGTAGTACACCTAAATCAACGTGAAAATGATAACATGATAATAAAATGGACACTGTGTTACGACATAAATGGTTATCGTTACGGACAAACTACCACAAACATCATGGAAGGCTTCAATGGAAACATACGACGGGCTCGTTTCCTTCCTGTTACAGCAATGATGGAGTATATATTTTACAAGACTTAAGAATTCTAGACACACATCAAAATATTATTGAGGATAGCATGCAAAAGGGGGAAGAATTGTGTTCACGTTCTTCAGCTATATTTTTTAAGATAGAAACCAAGGCTTCCGCACACATGGTCACAACTTATAGTCGTATGCAAGCGATGTTCAGTGTACGTACGCATCAGTACATGTTCAAAGTTGGGGTAAAGGGAGGTAATACACAAGTTGTTAAGATAAAAGAGCGTATTTGCACGTGCGGGAAATGGGCAACACATCATATTCCGTGCTCTCATGCAGTTGCAGAATGTATGAAAAATAACATTTGGTGGAAGCATCTCATTGAATCTTCTCACTACAACGGAGAACAACAAAAGTTATATATGCCATTAATATATCCACTACAACCAGCTGAATATTGGAACTATCAATTACCCCTCAAATGGAAAATGTATGGTAAGTTGGTGGCCGATGAGTCCCTCAAGAAGAAGAAGAAAAACACGGTGAAAAGGGGCAATCTGTGAGAATAAGAACGGAGATGGATGCTTCATATTCGGCCAACAAATGCAGCGCCTGCCATCAAGAAGGTCACACAAAACGGAGTAAAAAATATCCATTACGCCCAGCTACATAAATATGATAATGTAAACATCACTATGATTTTAATTCCAATTTCACGTGAATTCATAAGGCGGATCTACACAAAATTACATTACAAAAGTCTGCAAGGATGCAAATTATTTTTAAACACCATCACAATAACATAACATCAAAACAACTTACTAACATCTATAAAAATTCAGTATCCACCATGGATCCTGGACTTATCAACCTTTAAAAAACTAAACTCGATTTGCCAACTTTTAAAAAGTAAAGTCGACTTGTCAAATGATTTCACGAAGTTGCAGTAAAACATGCCATGTGCGAATCTTCTCACAAATATGAAAAGTTAAAATAAATACTGTATGTACTTAAAGGAACTGCACATTTCATAAATTCACAAGAGTGGTCACATGCAAATGTTTCAAATGATTTGACAACTCAGGTTATGTTCTCAAATCAATGAACAAATGAATACTTTCATCTTCAAAATTATTGCCCCAATGATATCAAATATTTTCACATTCTTAACTGCACAACTTCATATAATATTTTAACAATGTAAAATTTTGCCTATAAATATCTGGAAAATTATAAGTCATCAACTACATTTCCCCCCTTTCTAGTAATATATTTTCTAAATTTTGAGAGTGCTACACTCAGGTCATGGACAAGGGCAAGGGACACACAAGTTCTGATATTGGTAATAACTGGGAAGTTAATTGGTATAAATGGACCGAATCTCAGGGAGCTACTGAAGCTCAATGAGCGGAAATCTGTCTTGTCAAACAATTTGTTAGAAGAATGCGAGGTATACGGGCCGCAGAAGGGTATGTCGTCCGTGACAATGAACAGTTTGTTGGCTATGGGGAAATGCACTTGAAGTTTATGAAATCCTCGATCGAGTATGAAAAAAACATTAACAAGAGTTTCAACGCTGGACACATTTCAAAGGAGGAACATGACTATGAGTTAAAACAAATGTGCAAACACAACCACTTCATGGAGGACGAGCTTGAGATGAGGAAAAGGGGGTACGAGGATGCAGTCGCAAGCTGTAGGGCTGAAAGGATACGTGAAGAGGACCAACAGTGGGATAAAAATTATGCGAAATATATTGTCAAACGTGGGGATTTTTTTCAAGGCCACGATGATGATGGTATGGCTACAACCATCTGTCATAGCATAGAGGGCCCCGACCCCTGGCCATCTCGTCATACTCGAGCGAGTACGTACGCCTCGACCCACAGATATGGGGAGAAAGGTCATATGCATACATCCCCTCAGATACAAGAGGATGAGGATGTAGATGATGAGATTGCTAACAAAAATGAGGACCCAGAGTTTGATCAATACGTAGTTAATCTTGCGGATGACTAAAACAAAGTTGATAGCTTCTTTCATTTTCCCATTTTTAGTTGCAATATAATTTTCTCATTCTATGTTTACTTATTCGATGTTCCCTTGAAATGTACTTTTGTTCCCCATTTCAATGAAAAATGCACTCACCATCACATTTATTTGTCTACAATATTACATAAACTTTTTTACTAATTGTGATAATATTCCCAAAGGTGATGACAATACTGTTATTAAGCTACCCTTTAGGAAAATCGTATATTTATATTTTTTCAATTATATTATAAATTACCCACTTCATCCAAATATTTTCCTTATGCTTCCACTACAAGAAAAAAGGCAAAATTCGACCGAAAAAAATCGGTCGAATTTAACTTAATTCGATCGCGCGCGGTCGAATTTAACTAAATTCGACCGATTTTGAATCGGTTGTAATAAAAGGAGTCGAATTTAGGAGTTCAGTCGTATTTAACTAAATTCGACCGGCTAATTACGACCGGATTTTTACGACCGCTGAAATTCAATCGAAGAAATTCGACCAAAGACGGTCAAATTTAATTTTTCATCTAAAATTTAAAAATCCCGCCAAAATAATTAAAAAATTAAAAAAAATTTAAAATCCCACCAAAACAATTAAAAAATTTGCTGAAAATTCAAAATCCCGCTTAAATTCTTAATTTAACCGAATCTGGTCCAAATTACTTTACTAAATTTGACCAAATCCAGACAAACCCCCTCTCCTTAACTCGACCGAATTCTATCAATTTTAACAAACGCCAATTCAAAAAAAAAACAGCAGAAACTACTGCTGCTAATTTCATTTTACAATTTGTAACTAGTTTTTGCTTAAAGTAATTACAATAAAAAGTTACAGCACATTTCATATGCTGAAAACACAAGAAGCACCATTAAATAAAAAACCGTCTCAATTCACAAAAACAAACAAACTAGACATAGCTTCTTAATCGAATTCATAGGCTCCGTCTTGCCTCTCTCTCCAGAACCTATCATTTCACCAACCATGCAATTGAATACAATATCATCTATTTAACAAAAAAAATAGAATACACTATCATCCGCAACTTGAGCAACAAAAACGATTAAAACATAAATGAAAAAACGCAATATCAACACAACAATCTCCATTGGCTCAAACAATACGATGATTACTATTATAATACACTGAAACCGTCTATTTTTTCATCTAGGCATTTCACCAAACATGTTGTGTGCACTATTGGTGCTGATGAAAATTTGTATTGTGGACGATGCTACTATTGACGCTGCTATTATGTCGTCTTCTTCCACATCCGCCCCTGTGAACACACCTATATACACATTATTCAGACAAAAGGGGGTTACCTCGGCCCTCGGGTGCAGGTCTTATCTCGGAGGAAGGAGGGAGGGAGGGAAAGAGAGAGAGAGAGAGAGAGAGAGAGAGAGAGAGAGAGAGAGAGAGAGAGAGAGAGGCGATTAAAAAACAGAGAATCAATGAATATAGAAACTGAATCGCAGGTGTTGGAGTGTAGGCGCAGGCACAGAGCAAGTTAAATAGAAATGAAAGATAGGGTTTTGAACTTTTGATTCATTGGGCTTTAAGATTGGGCTATGAATTGGACTTGAAATTTGGCCTATTTGATTTCTTTAAAAACTGAATGAGTTGATTTAGTTTTAATCATTGATTATATTAAATAAATGTTATTAGCTCAAATTGTTAAATTGAGGGCATAAGATTATAAAAAGAGTTAAATTTGGGAACCTGAATTATTTTAATTACACATAATTAGTAGATGTAATCTTAAAATAAATTAAAATTTTATTTAACTTTTGGAAAAGTATCAAATGAAATAAATTACCTTAAATTAATTAATATATATATTATTGATATAATCAAAGTTTCAGATCAAATTAATTTTATTTGGTTTTACATTTTAACAGTCAGACATCAGTTTAACTAGTATAGTTAACTAGTGTTTTGTGTTAAATTGGTATTTTGATTTTTTAAAAAATGTTTTTCATTGATACAACCGTATGGATGTCAATTGACATATATATTAGTGATATAACCAAAGTTTCATATCAAAATAATTTTGTTTGATTTGCTATTTTAAAAGTCAAACATCAGTTTGACCAGTACAACTATATCGTATTTAGTCCTGAATTAGTGTTTTGATTTTTTTAAAAATAGTTTTCATCGATTTAACCGTATGGATGTCAATAGATATATATCAGTGATATAACCAAATATTCAGATCAAAATAACTTTATTTGTTTTGCCATTTTAACAGTCAAACATCAGTTTGAGTAGTACATCTAACTAGTGTTTAGTCCTGAATTGATGTTTTGATTTTTTTAAAAATACTTTTCATTGATCCAACCATATGTATGAAAATAGATATATATTAGTGATATAACCAAATTTTCAGATCAAAATAACTTTATTTGATTTGCCATTTTAACAGTCAAACATACACACAACTCAATAGTAAACCCTATTTTAGTGTATATTTGTTTGTACATGTACGGCTAGGATTTGGTCCTGAAATGGTGTTTCGATTTTTTAAAAAAATTATTCATCGATCTAACCGTACGCATATCAATAGATATACATATTAATGATATAACCAAAGTTTCAGATTAAAATAATTTTATTTGGTTTATCATTTTAACAGTCAAACATCAGTTTGACTAGTACAACTACCTAGTGTTTGGTCTCGAATTGGTGTTTCGATTTTTTTTTAAAAAAGTATTCATCGATCCAACCGTACAGATATCAATAGATATACATATTAATGATATAACCAAAATTTCATATCAAAATAATTTTATCTGGTCTGCCATTTTAACAGTCAAAAATCAATTTGACTAGTACAACTAACTAGTGTTTAGTACTGAATTGGTGTTTCAATTTTTTCTAAAATATTTTTCATCGGTCCAGCCGTATATATATATATATATATATACATATTAGTGATATAACCAAAGTTTCGGATCAAAATAATTTATTTAGATTGTAATTTTAAAAGTCAGGCATTAGTTTGACCAATACAACTAATTAGTGTTTAGTCCTAAATTGGTGTTTTGATTTTTTTTTTAAAATATTTTTCATCGATCTAACCGTATGGATGTCAATAGATATATATATTAGTGATATAACCAAATTTTCAAATTAAAATAATTTTATTTGGTTTTCCATTTTAACAGTCAAACATCGGTTTGACTAATATAACTAACTAGTGTTTAGTCCTGAATTGGTGTTTCGATTTTTTTTAAAATAATTTTCATCGATCCAACCGTATGGATTTCAATAGATATATATATTAGTGATATAACCAAAGTTTCATATCAATATAAATTTATTTGGTTTGCCATTTTAACAGTCAATCATGAGTTTGACTAGTACAACTAACTAATTCTTAGTCCTAAATTTTTGTTTCGATTTTTTTAAAAATGTTTTTTATTGATCCAAATGTATGGATGTCAATAGATATATTTTAATGATATAAACCAAAGTTTCATATCAATATAATTTTATTAGGTTTTTCAGTTTAACAGTCAAGTATGAGTTTGACCAATACAACTAAATAGTGTTTAGTTCTGAATTTGTGTTTCGCTTTTTTAAAAATATTTTTCATTGATCCAACCGTATGCATGTTAATAGATATATATTAGATATATAACCACAGTTTCATATCAATATAATTTATTTGACTTGCCGGTTTAACAGTAAAACATGAGTTTGACTTATACAACTAACTAGTGTTTAGTTCTGAATTTGTGATTCAATTTTTTTTAATTATATAATGTGAATTAGGTACATAATTTTAATTATATGCAATATGCATCCCTTAGATTTTAATATCCTTACAATAACCCCCCTTCGGCCGATTTTTGTTAATTTTGACCGCTAAATAACGATTATGTAAAAAATATAGTTAATTTTTTTTATAGTGCGATTATCTATATAAAATTTTTATAATGTGCATAATAATTATAAATATATCAAAAAATAATATTTAACTTGATTCAATCGATTATATTTATATCAAAAAATAAATATAATTATTATTTTTAAAAAAAGTTTAAATCGATTTAACACTTGATTCAATTTTTTTTTAAATTATTATATTTTTTAGTATCTTTTTCAATATTTTAAATTTATTAATATTTTATTTTAATATTTTCTATGTGTTATCTCTGTTTTATCCCTAGTCAACTGAAACTTAACGGTCAAAATTGACAGAAAATTGGTTAAGGGGTGGTTATTGTAATAGTATAGAAATATAAGGAATGCATATAGCATATAATTAAAGTTCTTAACCCAATTTGCATTAAGCTAAAACCGAAAGCATGCAAAGTTAAAATAACTATATATATTTATATATAATAGTGATATAACCAAAATTTCATATCAAAACTATAACCCATAACTACATATTTAATCTAACAATCTACATTTTGTAGCGACTTAAGAATTTTTTTATTATCAGCTTACTAATATTTTTCTCAAAAAATTATAATGACTGTAATTTAAATTATAGACTTTATAATATAAAATTCAACATACTATTATCATACACACACACATATATATATTATAAATATATATATTGTATCAAATATATTTGTACATGAAATGAATATTATAAATGCATATTTTTCCTAATAAAGCTAAAATTAAAATAATTACTATAAGTTTTTAAGTTTTAAAAAAAAAAAAATCAACCGAAAACGATCGCATTTATATTAATTGACAATGGTCATTTTTTGTATTTCACTAAATTCATCTGAATTCAGTGCAAAAGAAATTTTCCCATTTTGCTCAAAATTTGAAAAAAAAAAGAGGGAAATTTCCCGCCAAATTCAAAATTAATTTTTGATCGATTGCGGTCGAATTTAGTATATGAAAAAATATTTATGGAGGGAAAATTCCCGCTCTTTTTTCCCACGTTATAAATTCGACCGAATTTATTTTCGGTTGAATTTAACTCCTAAATACGACCGTTTTAATTTCGACCATTTTTTTTCGACCGCTGCAAGTTGAATTTATTTGTAAATATGACCGATTAAATACGACCGTTTAAATTCGACCGAGCCCAGTCAAATTTAGCCGTGTCCAAAGGTTTCGACCGCCGGCGGTCGAATTAAGGCGCAGTCGAATTTAAATCAGTTGTATTTAACCATGTTTTCTTGTAGTGTTCTGTACCATTTTCGGGTGGTTAAAAACCTTTTATTCAATTTTTTTTCTTAATTTCAATTTTTTCGTCAAAGTAGTGTAGAAATATTACTATATAAAGTTATAAAATTTAAATTTTGGAGTAAATAACTATATTTTTAAAAATTATAAAAATCACTCTTCGTTATACTAATTCACATTTCCAATTAGGAAGCATGTTCGGGTACATATAAATATAATTTCTTTAACCCTGATTTTTTTAAATCAAATTAAAGTAGTGTACTTTTATTAAGCAAAAAAAAAATTAAAATTATAAAACTATATTATGCTTTCTAATGCTCCTAAAAACCTTGTTGAATGTTATTAATAGGCCAACACGGAAAGAAGGAAAAAGGAAAAAAAATAAAGACTATGCCACTTCAAGTGGCATAGTTTGGTCCAGCGCTAGCGTAGTGGCCTATGTTTGCAAGATTATGCACGGAGCCGCCAAGGACTACACCACCTGCCCAAGTCTAAGTTGTTCTTCCAGAGGTGGAAAGTGGACACCCAGAATACATACGGGGCGGGTGCTCTCAAGATCATTTCCAAGCCATTCATTTTAGTTCCCTTCATGCATTAAACTTGGCAAAAAAAACTTGTACTTAAAAACTTATATTAACATTATTCATTTTTTCTAGTTATTAATTTGACTTGTTTTTACATTTGATAAAAAATACTCTTCTTAAATATAATTTCTAAAATATTAAACTTGCAATAACAGGGGGTTAATTCCTTAATTTGTATATACATTTGGTAAAAGATACTTTTGCTAAATATAATTTCCGAAGTATTAAACCGGAAACATTATACAATATCAATATACATATTCATACTGGTATACAAAAAGATTTAAATCATCGTATATATCTAACCAAACACAAAATTTTAATTGTTAGCTGTACTTAATTTTTAATTTTCTCCAATTTCGCAAAAACAGATTATCTATTTGTAATAATACAAATATTTTCTTCAAATTAACATTTGAAAAAAATGTTCACTTTTTAATGTACTTAAATCTACCTAAATCACAACATTTAACTAATCATGCAACTCTTATTATTATTCACATTCATACACCATTATTTTTTATTTTCAAGATTATGTCATACTCATGGTTTTTTAAAAGAGATAATGATGGTGGGTTCAATTAATGGGGTTATATGTTCGTCACATATTGATGAAGTAATGACGAGGCGATTCTTTGCGTTATAAAATCCTTCTATTAAAATGTGGACGCCAATTAGGCTCCCGGACTGAAGTTGGAATGTGATTTGAAGAGTTATGTGAAGTCTGTTGGGTTGGGTTTTGTAGCGGTGGCGTGGGGAATGATTTTAGAATTGTACGAATTGTGCATGTGCATGTGCATGTGCTTCATGTTCCGAAATCTTTAGAATGTTGGTCTCGCGTTCAAGTTTGATCTGTTAACAGTGATTCTTGGACAGATGTTGATGAGGAATATTATGTTCCCTTCTGGTCCAATTTGCCAAATTCAAATTTAATTAGTTTCAAAGGTGTTCCGTATTTTGTCGGAGTTGAGGTGCTAGCTACCAGAAAATTTGGAGATGTATAACTCGTATCTGCACGACATTTTGGCTGCATTTGATCCTTCGACTAGAACTTATAGAAAGATCTCGTATCCAAAGCACGTCAAGAATAAGACTACTTGTGTGCATGCTCTAGACTGGAAGGATTCTATTGCAGCCCTTGTTCAATCACCTAGTGAGTATCTGAACCACTTGCTGGATATGTATGTGCTGGATGAGAACGTTGTTAATTGGACGAAGATGAATGTCCTTGAGCACGCTTTTGAAGGATTGCGAATTCTTCAGTGATTGACTACGGGTGAGATTGTACTTGAGACTTGGGAATGGGACTTTTTTGGTGCTCCACGGACTCCATACTTCTGTTACCCTAAAACCCATATTCGTGCAATTTACAACAAATGCTTCGACTACCTAGATCCACTTTGGGCCGAGTCTTACAATCACGTCGAGAGTCTAGTTTGTGTTAAGGGGATGGAAAATATTTGGAAGGACGAAATCAGGATAAAAAGATCTAGGAAAACCTGGTATGTGCATTAATGAACGTTGACTTCTGTTATATGTTTATTATGTGACTTGTGATTTTGTCATCAGATATGTATGAGCCCGACATGCTGATAACTTTGATATAGAGTAGACTTGATAATTGTTGTCTAATATCAGCCTAAAACAAGTACTTGTAAGATGCTCCTTGATGTTGTAATGTACTAATGTAGCCATGCTCAGGTTGCTCATAGGTTATAAATGGTATGAATTTAGATGTTTGTTGCACTGGGATTTACTTAAAGACACCCATCTAAATTGGAAATACATGCTTCTTGAGTACTTTCACAAAATAACTATATGATTTAAGTAGTCAGTTTCTTCTGTATGTATAATGGCACTTGATGGTAAGCATAAGATAGACAAGGAGCCTACAAAAAGTGAGGTGTGAATAAGAACTCTAGCACCGGTGAGATAGTTTCTTGCAGGATCTTAGATTTGGATCTTCAGAAGCTAATCTCTATTCTCTTGGCATACATTACTATGTGTTCCTAGTCTGTAACTATGAAAATAACGTAGCTCTCTTTTTATGTTAGGCACCATATTTATGTTGTAAAACGTTATCAGTTCTAATTTAATTTATGCCATGATTTCAATTTATTATATTATGTGTAATGATACTAATACAGAAATGCCTTATGAGTTTCTTTTATGAAGTGATTTTCGCAAGGACTCAGTTTTTCCTTTCTGGTAAAATTTATGCAATTTAAAAAATTTTCTTGTGCCATAAATATCATGGTTACAAAATTCTCTGCTTTGCCTAACACATACATATGTTAACTTACACGTGTAAAGATTTTGGTCACCAAAAGTGATTCCTCATCTAATTTCCTTTTTTGACGAATATACGAGCCGGGACGATAGAGAATAAACTCTTAATCATTTGAGTTATCCAACTGTGCTACAAAGATGAGTATGTTAAATGTGAAAAATTGTTGAACCTATATGTTTTGTATGAATATGTAAGTATAAATGTGCTGAGAAGAAGATTTGTGAAATATCTGTTATGTTTTCATTACTGGTAAAAGTCAACCATTACAGTGTTTAAATACAATTCAAATAGAGAAGAACTGGCGGGAAAAACTGCTACAACTCTAACCGATTATATACACTCTAATACTTGTAAATAAATATAAAATGGATGAAATATCCAGCAGTCAGGTGACATGTCTAACAGAACTCAATCAATTCGTTACATATACTATGATAGTATAATATTTCAATTTGTCCAACACAACATTCTAAATACATCTATTATCTAAACATATCGACTATTACAAACTCATTTGTGGATATATAGGGATTAATTATACATGTGTATGCAAAATGAGATAATTCCTCCAAACTAAATTAAATTTTAGCTACAATATTTGATAGTATCAATACTCTGTTAACTTTTCATGTTTCTTGTTTGACTGTGCGCGACTTGCAGGTTGTTCTCGAATGAATAGTCTTCTTGATTATATTATGTTAGCCAATATTTGAAATAATATTTTTTTTTACTTGCAGGTTGTTCTCGAATTAATAGTCTTCTTGATTATATTATGTTAGCCAATATTTGAAATAAAATACTATGTACGCATGAGATGAACAAGTAGATGTCTTTAGAAAAAAATTAAGTGATTTATGTTAAACAAATATTAAATTTGAAGATGAGTATATGATCCACATCAACAACTTCACATACAACAAAAAGGAAAAAATATTGTTGTAGTAGAAAACTATCACAAAACTAAATTGCAAATAAGTTACAAGATTTAAATCTAATTTATTAACTTATATGTAACGAATCTAATATATCAAAATAACTAAATTCAATTGTTAGCTTTCTCCTATATTCCAATAATATATATTTTGTTTAGAATAAATTTTTTCCTAACTTTCGAATAAAATAAATTAAAGAGAATATTTTAAATACCACAATCACGCTTTTTAAGAAATCATGCATCATGACAATTCATGCTATTTGTTGCCATGTACTTATTACACATTATTTTTATATACAATATTATATAGGTGCCTATATATATATAGTCTTCTTTAATATTAATATTTTTGTTATAATTTTTCTTTTGGTATCGTCATTGACGAGCATAATTCTTGCACCACACACAATAAATAAGGAATTTTATTTTGAACATGAAATTAGAATGGAGAAAATATTAACAAAATAATCAAAAGCTACCATTAAATAAATAGTAAAATTTTCACCCATATCAGAATTCACATATTTTCATTTTCCATTTCAATTTCAATATTTAATAAAAAAAATATACATAAATTACTATTAAAGTGCTCGTATAATCATGTATCTTATAACCCTCTATATATCTCATAACAAAACTCATGCTTGATTCAGATTAAGTAAAAAATAAATTCTTTAATATCAAAAAATGGCGGCAACTCACTTAGAAAATACTGTTCTCTCTATAGTTCATTCTCCGTTATTTGTGGGGCCACTTTCAGTTATTCTTATTTTATTTTTGTCGAACACTCCACATTGGAAAGACGTCTTTTCAGAAATTATGTGATAAAATTATATTTATTCAAACTAATATTTGATTTAGTGATATGTGCTCATGTATTGTTCCACACATAAAATGATCAAATTTATACTTGTTCAAAAATATATTTGATTTATTAATTACGTACGAAACATAAACTGGATATTTTCGATTTAGTTCGGTTAATCATATTTCTTTTTTTTTTTATGGAAGTCTCGGGAAAACTAATTTTCATTCAAAGAAAAATATGACCCCAACAGAGGAGCAATAAAAGAAGCAAGCTCATGAATACAAGAAGCAAGCTGATGTATTGCCATTGTTGTTTACCAATAGATTTAGCACAAAATAAATTAGATTCATTCTCTTTTAACTTGTCCATCAATTTACACACATATGCCATTGTCAAGTGTAGAGGATCACAACCTTCACCTTCAAATAATCACTAATTTCTTGATGTCCATACAGCCTAACAAATTGTCATGAAAATACCATGTTCCGGTAACCGTTCCAAACAAGACATAACCATGTCATTAAAGTTTTTGAACATCCCCTACACCTCTTCATTAAACCCACTTGCATCCCAGATTAGTCTAGCGATGATACAATCTCAAAGACAATGTAATGCTCACTCATCCACCGTTTTCTGAACACTGCAAATAGGACTCTTATCAGGCAAGTGCTTATCCAGACCTCTCATTGTAGGCAATGCACCTCTACACGCTCTCCAGACAAATAATTTAACTTCAGGAAGAGTGTTCGCGTGCCAACTTTTATTCCATATGTTTAAAATTGTTGATGAAGATGTAATATTATCACTATCATAATCACTAAAAATAGCTCGATAAGCAGACCTTACAGAATAAACCTCATTTTTCTCAAGATCCCAACATATAGAATCATCTGACATCCTATAACTAATCGGAATGCTTAAAATGCGTTCTCTCTCAAAAAGGAGGAACAACTTATTAATTAGTGGGACATTCCAACTAGCAGAGATTAAATGAATCAAATCACATACCTTGAGATCTGCACTTGCATTTCTTCGAGGAGAAATAATTTTTCGTGTTTAAGTGCCATGATCTATGAACTTGACCAAACAGAAATATTCAGACCGTCACCTACATGCCACCGAACCCCCCTTTGAATCACCCATTCCACTCCCTAAGTGCTCCTCCAAGTGTAAATTGGGTTAGTGCCTAGCTCCGAGCCTAAATAGTCTCCATCGGCAGAATAGCGAGCTTTCAAAATTCTAGCTACTAGACTATCCGGGAACTGTACAAGTCTTCAGGCTTGTTTACCCAGAAGTGCAGTATTGAATAATTTGAAATCTCGAAAACCCAAACCCCCTGCCGCTTTCAATTTATATAGACTTTTTCAAGCATTTTCTCTCAACATTTTTTGACCCCGCCAAAAATTTGACACCAAAGAACACAATTCCTCACATAAAGAGGAAAGATATTTAAACACACTCATCACATATGTTGGAATAGACTGGGCCCCTGCCTTAATCGAAACTTTCCGACCCTCTTTAGTTATATTCATCCATTTCCACCCCCGTAATTTATTTCATAACTTCTCTTTAACATCATTCGTTAGCACCTTTTTGGATCTTCCTATCACAGTAGGAAGTCCCAGATACTTATCATGAACATTAACCTCTCTTAACCCTAGTAGCCCTATTAATTCACTCCCCTTTAAACCTGAAACTCCTTTGCTAAAGGAATTGTAGTATTATCAAAATTTACCATTTTCCCTGAAGCTAACTCATATACTTTAAGAATCTTCTTTATTACTGATACTTCTTTTATATTTGCCATTGAAAAGATTATACTGTCATCAGCAAATAATAAGTGTGAGATAAATTGAGCAGTTGTCGTCACTTTAATACCATGAAGACTACCACGCTCAACAAATTTACTCAACAAACCCGATAAGGATTCTGCATAAATAATAAAAAGGTAGGGGAATAGCGTATCCCATTGCCTTAAGCCTCTAGACGGAACAAATTATTCTGAAGACCTTGCATTTATGATAACAGAAAAAGAAACCCATTTTAACCATCACCGCCCTGAGAAAACTCCATTCAACGCGAAAGATCCCACAGTATTATTAGAAAACTTCATAAAATGGAATATCTCAAAGACCACCGAAATATTATCCTTTATAAGTAGGTTTCGGTTAATCATATTTCAATTTACTTTTATCATGTTTTGAGATCTGAAAATAATATATAAATTGAAAAATATTATCGGTTAACCTTGTCCCGCAACACAACCCCTAACTCCATTAAACCCTAAAACTAAAACCCTGCTAAAATTAAAATCGGAACAAGCTTATTTCCTCATCTTGTTAAGCTGCTCATTCAACACCACCCGTTATAACACTCTGCATGAAAATTTAATCTAAATTTCAATCAAGTCTATTATTCGCTTTAGGTGCGTATTCAAATTACAGCTTTTTTGTTATCATGACTCAAGATTTATATCTATGGATGGCCCTAAACACCCACCACAAAAAAATAGATGGCCCAAAATGCCTAAATTCAGAACTGATGACGTAAACTACCGACCTTATACGCATGTCACACGTGCGCATCTTTCCTTTTATTTCAGTCAGCAAAAATTGAAAAATTAAAAAAAATTAAGACAAGATACGCATTTGTGTAATGCATATCTTTTGTAAAAATAAAAAAAAATAAGTTTAGACATGCATTCTTGAAATGTGTATCCCTAGATGTGCATTTCACAAGTACGTGTTATTCGTAAAGTCGGATACTCTTTTTCAAAATACATATCCCGTCGATATTTAGGGCCATACATTCCAAATCTGGGTATTTTGGGCATTTTCTCCATTTTAAGCACAACACTTTATGTAATAACAAGCTCTTTAACTCGTGCAAGGCACATACAAGTTCTATAATACTTATTAGTTTTTCTAAAATATTAGATATATCTACATATTTACGATAAATGTGTTAGTGTTAAATTAGTTATATGATCGGTATCTTGACATGATAATATTTTATAATATTAATGATCCCCTTTATTTAATTGTTCTTTTAAACATGAAATTTTGATATTTATTACATTAAAATGAGTTGTTTATAATCTAAATATAATAATTCAACATGAAAGATAACAGACAAATTATATGTATATATATTATTATATGCATGCATATTATCTATTTTATTATTTACTTTTCAGAATACGCAAATTTTGATTATTTTATAAATTACTATTCATATTGATTTGCATGTGTATTCTAAAAATGTCATTTTAAATTTATTAACAAATTCCTTCACATACGATTAACAATCATTGTTATAGTAAATTTGGCATTTACGAAAACTCTAATTTGACTTTGTTTATGTTTAGTTTTGATAAAATGATGTTCTTATAATATTTTACGGTACCGTTACCATTAAAAATATTTATATTTTTCTTGCTCAAGTGCACTAATTCTAACAATGATTTTCCCTTGAATATAATCGTTATAATGAATATATCCACTCAAAGTGATAAATTCTAAATATTATGTTATCGATTTGTATTAAAATTCTAATCCGATAAGTATAATTAAAGTCAAGTACTAAAATGTTAATATTGATAATTAATTTGTAATTATTATATATAATAAATACTAATACATGTATATTTAATTAAATTGAGTTCCAATCAAAAAAATAAATACAATTAATACATACGCATTAAATAAAATATCATTAATATATAATAATATAGAGCAATATAGTAATTTTAACATGTACAAAATGTCTCACAAATCCCGTAGATTATTTTATAAATGACTTTTGATATTGATTCATGTGTGTATTCGTTCTAAATTCTTTGACAAATTTCTTCACCCTACGATTAACAATCGTTGTCATAATCACTTTGCCATTTATGAAAATTCCAGTTCATCTCTATTTATGTTTAGTTTTGGTTGAACGATGTTCCTATAATAATCTCCACTACCTCTACCATTATAAATTATTTTATATTTTTCATTCTCAAGTCTACTAACTCTAATAGTGTCATTTTCTGTGAATAAAATCGGTGTAATGAATATATCCACTCAAAATAATAAATTCCAAATATTGTGTTATCAACTGGTGTTAAAATTAGAACAAGATAAATGTAAAATTAATATAAAATACTAAATTGTTAATATAAATAATGAAATTGTAACTATTATATGTAATAATGACTAATTAATACATGTACATAAATTAGATAGAAATAATACATGTGCATTAAATGTAATATCATTAACATATAATAATGTGGGGCAAAATAGTAATTTCAACATGAATAAAATGTCTAACAAACCCCCTAATTACTCTATTATATATACTAGCTTTACAACTCGTGCGATGCACGGGTCTTCATTAATATTTCTATATTATTCAAAATTATAATAAATTTCTTTTTGGATTATTACCTTATAATTGTATTTATAAATAATAATATAAATATTTGTTGTTGGCGGAATTCGAATCTGAATCTTGGGAAGTGTATAAATAATAATATAAATATTTGTTGTTGTTGGGATTTGAACCTACAGCTTTAGTATTCTATAAAATAATAATATAAATATTTATTGTTGGCAGAGTTCGAACCTGGGTGTTTGAGTAGTGTATATTATTTTCGTATTTGAATCTAACGGTCCTGATCAATTGATTAAAAAGATCTGACAGTCATATATGGAGATAACCAAACCAATCAAAAAAGACATACCAAATTATACTCCATTCAGGTTATTATAGTATAGTATAGATAATAATATAAATATTTGATGTTGACGGTGTTCGAACCTGGGAGTTTGAGTACTATTTATTCTTTTAGTATTTGAATCTAACGGTCGTGATCACTTGAATAAAAAGATTTGACGCTCATAAATGGGAATAACTTAACTAACCAATAATAGATAAAAAAAAACTTATTTGTAACACGTACATAAGCCAATAATTTTAAGTTCAAGAATTGCCGGAAAATTATCGCGTTTGTTCGTAATTATAACTAGATTATTCTTGTTCTTGAAATTGATTTGGATAAAGTTCCGGGTATGATTAGTTTCGCTCTAAGTTAATAGAGTTAGTTATTCTCTATAATTAATTTCATTAATATACACGTTAGAGAAGTATTGTTATTAAATTTTAAAAATTAAATATCGAACTTACAATTATAGATGTAAATTTTTCAAATAAATTACACCAGTCATCCAGTTCCTTATATGAAAAAAACTAATCATCTTCTAGCAATATTGATTTCAAACTTAATGACACTTAACTAATGTCATTTATCAACACAAGGTATGTTATGGTTAACTAGCTTAAAACCCGTGCAATGCACGGATGACAAAGATTTTTCTTAATATTATATAATTTTTTTAAAAAAAATTGAATTCAATTCTTAATTTTATTCATTTAAAACTTTTTTTGCCAATGTTCATTTAAAACTTTAAATGATATGACTTCATAATAATTATAGTAGTAGACGTATATGTTCATAAATTTTTAGAACATTTAAACTTATTTAAAGTGATAGCATTAATAAGGGATGAAATGTTATTATAACGAAATTATTATTTAATTGAGGGTAAAATTATAATATCTCCATTATGTCGGGACCTTAAAAAGATATTATTTTAGCATGTTGATTACTTAATCCATTAACTATAATTTTATAAAAGATATTTGAAAAAGACGATATTACTGATTGAACGATATAGTTTTACTGATAATTCTATATTTATTTAAAAAATATATATTTATGTTCTAATTAAAATTTGATTTTTTAGTTCATATCAATAGAATACAAATTATACTTATTCTAATATTAATTTGATTTATCTCAGATTGTGGTTTACATCATTTTATTTTAGTCTGATGCCCAATACACCGACCAAATCAAAATAATTATTTTTAGTTTATTTTTATTTTTTTTAAAGTCTAGATCAATAAAATAATTTTGTTTTAGACCGAATAATTAGTATATATGATTTTATATTTTGTTAGTCGAATTGTATTTTTATTTTAGTTTTGTGTTAGTCTGCATCAATTATATAATGTATTTTTTATCCTGGATAAATAAAATATATTTGTTTATCCAAGTTCATTATATACTTTTTTAGGAGGATTAATAGTATTATTATTTTATCTTAACCCCATTCACATGATATCACTAGTACAGAATGGATTTTTAGTGTCGCACTTTAGGCATCAGTTATATTGTAAGTCGTTGCTTATTATGCTTTTAGGCGTCGGTTGTATGTTAGTCCGACGCTTATTGTCAATCATTGTGGTTCAGAGGCATCGGTTGTATAATTAACCGACGCCATAAACTCTCAAAGGCGTCGGTCAAAAAGAAACCGACTCCAAAAAATGTCTTTTAGTGTCGGTTAAACAGAAACCGACTCCTACAATTTCTTTATAGCGTCGGTGTTTAAAATGCTGACTCTATAGATGTCGTGTAAGGTGTCGCCTACAGTTAACCGATGTTATAGATATTATTTAAGGTGTCAGTTATGAAGAACCGCAACTGTAGATTAGGTTTTATAGCGTCGGGTAAAGATGGCCGACGCTACAACCTTCCTTAATGTTTCCCCTCCCCTGTTTTATGCCCCTCTGTTTTTGCCCGTCAAACAGAGGTTCCTTTTCTGTTTAAACATTTAGCATTTTTATCCTTTTTAACATAATTTGAATTTTTATATTGCTAAAATATTTGTTTGATAAATTTCAGCTAAGTATATTTTTTTTACATATATGCGTATGAGGTATCATTTTAAAACATTTTCCACAAAAATACCGGACATTCAATTTTTATGTTTTAACCAAAATTTTAAAAACAAAAAATCGGATGAGACCAAGATATATGAAATGTAATATTTTTAAATTCGAATTGGCTTGGACTTTTCTTAAAACCGAATTGAACTATATAAAATATATATATATATATATCATCTAAAATATATAGACCCGCGAATTGGCCGGAATGGATTTTTTTTAATTTATTTTAATATTAATATTTGTAATTTAATTACTTCAATATTAATCTATTTATTTTGATTTATTTAATTTGGAGTTTTTGAAAATTATACTTTTATCCGAGATTTTTTAAGATAATTTAAAATTCGATCCAAATTTAATTCTATACAATTTGATAAATGATTCAGATTTAACATATAATTCTATTCAAATTTTTATTCATATTATTTAAAATTCACTTAAAGTTCCAATTTTTTTCGAGAAGCACCAGCACAAATGTGTATTTATATCACCAGGATGTGGTCAGCCTACTGTTAAAATCTGAGATTTATCAGGCTGGCCATGTTATTTTTCTAAAAAAAATTGGCATATTTAGGATTGAAGGAGATTGTTATCGGATGGAATTTTTGATTATTTTTTGGTTGAATTTAAATTTAATATTATATATATATATTAATTTAATTATGTAATGTAATTTAAAAATTATATGCAGTATGTAATTTATATAATACAATTTGTATATATATTTTTGTAATATATATACACACATATTTTAATGTAATTTATAATTTTTAGTGTTTCAATAAATACATGTAAATCAAAAATATATTTTGTAATTAAAATTTAAATATTTAAAAATATTTTTAACTCTCAAATTAATGAAATACATATCAAACTTTAACAAAATAGAGTTGTGAATCCCTAAGTCTCCCACTACTCTTTTTACGAGCCATCGGTGGTTACCAAGGGTTCTACTCACACCGCTACACCGCTATCACGTTCATTCTAGTTCTACTGCACTTTACCGATTGGTGTTCAGGGTACTCTGTTTGCCGGAGTAAATAATTGATTTCATTGCCCAAAGATAGGGCTTTTTGTTGTAAAACTCACTAACAAGTATAGCAACATAGAGGCAAGTGTATAAAGAATTTAACAAGTTTAGGCCAAGACCACAGTTAACAAAACAAAACATGCAGGTAAACAAAATCAGTAACTGAAATAACGAAGAGAGAAAGAAAGATGTACCCAAAACCATAGCTTTCAACAGTGACTGAAATAAAGGTTTACAGATACAAAATGCCAAGAAAATAATCACAGCTGAGTCACCAGGCCTTGCTCGAAGTCCTGGCTGCTCTTGAAGAGATTATTGCCCCCTACCTGCTTCGTTTGGGATGTGCGCAATATCTCCACCAGGATAAAACAGCTCGGAGTTTATGTTAACAGCAGCAACAAAACCTCCACTTCGACCAGCACCTCAGTCGCCGGAAAATATCAGCACTTCAGGACTTATGGGAGAGAAATGCAGAGAGGTTGAAGAGAAGAGATGAAAATGTAGTGTGTTATATCTTCATTCAGTTTAGCCTCTATTTATAGGAGAGGAAAAATGAAACTGTCCACACACTTAATATCTGAATTAAACTGCTTCATTAATGAAAAAATCAAAACTGATCAGATTTTGAATTCATTAAATTATTTGTAACAGCTTTTCACATTAACACTCACATTATTATCAGAACTTAAGTTAAGTTCTGATTTAACTCATCAGTACTTAAGTTCTGATTTAACTCATCAGTACTTAAGTTCTGATTCGACTCATCAGTACTTAAGTTCTGATTTTATTCATCAGTTCTTAAGTTCTGATTTTATTCATCAGTTCTTGTTACAGATCAGATTATTTGCAGGTTCAATATATTTAGACTACTTAGCCTATTTCAGAACCCAACCCAATAATCCAGTCACCGATAAATAAATTCGAATTAAAATAATTCTCAAATAAATAAAATCCTCGCCCAGGTCGCCTCGCGTACGCGAGACGCCGAGACATTCGCCCAAATCGCCCTTCGACCCGGTCCGGTGCGGTGCGGGGCGTGGCGGGGCGGGCGCGCGCGTGTGTGTGTGTGCGCGCGTGAAGCACACAACAACACAATGGACCATCACACACCTTAGTAGTTGTATACTACTCATATGGGTAATACCATATAAAGCATACAACCCCCTTTATTTATTTCAATGTGGGACAAACATTCTCAAATTTTCCAAGCTTTTCCAAGCTACTTTCAACTCTCATTTCATATGGATTTCATTAAGAAAATTCTTAAAACCATACATGAAAATTTAAGTTCAAATATCATTGAACAATTTCCAATCATTAGATTTTAGGATTAACATCAAGAACATAATTAAATTAAGCTCTAAAATCCTAATTTTCTAACAATCCCCCACAAATCCATACAGAAATGTGATGAATTTCCCATCATGACTTATTTTTCAGAGTCGGTACCCTTCCGGGTTTGAACCCTCCTAATTCCTCTACTTCAATGGCTATCGGACTCAGATGGAATGTTTCACCTTGAATCTTAATCCGTTTAGTATAACCATATTCCATAGACGACGACAAGTCAAAGGTTATGGTGCCAATCTACGGCTTTGAGACATTAATGGTCATGTCTCGATCCTGTTCGTCGAATGCTTCAAGGATTAACCCTATCCTCTAATTGCGACCACACAATTACATTCGCTTAGCTGGGCATCTCCAGAGATATACTGCCTCTATCTCGTCAAATGACTTGATCCCATTCAGAGTTTTAACACTCTTGCTTTTCTGGCAGTGTCAGTACCTTCTAAGTTTACAGGGGATAGATTCAGATACTATAGTATCATCTATGTAGCAAAGGTACTACCAACTCATCCTTACAGCTTGTTATTACCCATTGAATACACTTCAAGGGATCTCCTCTCATGTATATTGGGTTCCCACTGTTGATGAATTATGATGGGTTGACAATCCCATCCCCAACCTTGACTTAAGGACCACTGCAGGTTCCAGTCCTTTAGTAAGAGGATCAGCTATATTATTCTGAGTTCCTATGAACTCTATAGCTATGATCCTATCAGTCACTAAACCCCTTATAGACTTGAGTCTAACTTGGATGTGTCTCTTAGTTTTAGCATTATGCTTTTTACTGCTAATCTTGTCGACAGTTGTTCGACTATCACAGTGAATAGCAATAGCAGGGAGCGGTCTGCTTACTACAGGTATTGCAGACATAAGTCCGTGTAACCATTCAGCCTCCGTCCTTGTGGCATCAAGTGCACACAACTCAGCCTCAAAAGTAGACCGAGTAACAATAGTCTGTCTGCTTGACTTCCAGGATATTGCTCCACCAGCCAAGGTGAACACGTATCCAGTCACTCCATTGGAACCAGACTTCTTAGCTATCCAACTTGCATCACTGTACCCTTCAAGCACACCAGGAAATCTCCTGTAGTGTAAACTAAGGTACATTGTGCCTTTTAGATATCTAAGTACTCTATCAAGAGCATCCCAATGAGTTCTGTTTGGACAGCTTGTATATCTCGCCAATTTAGACACAGAATATGAAATATCTGGTCTAGTACAGTTAGCAAGATACTGCAAGCTCCCAATAATCTGAGAATACCTTAACTGAGACACAGGCACTCCTGAAGTATTCTTGACAAGGGCAACTTTCGAATCATAAGGTGTACTAGCGATTCTACACTGTGAATAACCATATTTCTCAAGTATAGATTTCTCTATATAATGAGATTGAGTCAAGGTTATTCCTTCAGTGGACTGAATCAATTTGATTCCAAGAATCACACTTGCCTCACCCATATCCTTCATTTCAAAATGCCTTTTCAAGAATTCTTTAGTCTCGTTAATAATCTCAATATTGGTTCCAAACAATAAAATATCATCCATATATAGGCACAAGATAACACACTCATTACCTTTAACTTTAGTGTAGACACACTTATCAATTTCATTAATCTTATAACTGAAAGGCAATATAGTTTCATCAAACTTTTTATGCCAATCTCTGGGAGCTTGTTTCAAGCCATAGATGGACTTGATCAACTTACATACTTTCCTTTCATTGCCTGATGCAACAAATCCATCAGGCTGATCCATATAAATCTCTTCCTCAAGTTCACCATGAAGAAAAGCCGTCTTTACATCCATCTGATGAATGATAAGACCATGGACTGAAGCCAATGCTATAAGCATTTGGATTGTTACCATTCTTGCAACCGGAGAGTATGTATCAAAATAATCAATTCCTTCCTTTTGCTTAAAACCCTTAGCTACCAGTCTAGCTTTGTACTTATCTATTGAGCCGTCAGGGTTCAACTTCCTTTTAAAGACCCATTTGCACCCAATAGTAGAACACCCAGGAGGGAGATCAACCAACTCCCATGTTCCATTGGAAATAATAGAGTCAATTTCACTCTTGACAGCGCCCTTCCAGTGCCTTGACTCAGAAGAATCCATAGCTTGCCGGAAAGTTAAAGGTTCGTCCTCGATATTGTAAGTGATGAAATCACCTCCAAAATCCTTGACTATTTTTGCACGCTTACTTCTCCTTGGTTCCTCTAATTCCTTAGGAATAGAGCTACTACTAGGTTTCGCCCCCACATTTGTCATCTTTTCCACATGATCAGGAATAGAACTTGATGTGTGAGTAGGATCTTCCTCAGAAGTCGTTTCAGGTATTCCAGTCTTCATAGGATAGACATCCTCAAAGAATGTCGCATCTCGAAATTCAACTATCGTGTTTGCCACTATACCATCTATGTCAGATTTTAACACTAAAAATCTCATAGCTGTAGTGGTTTCAAGATAGCCCAGAAAGATACAGTCAACAGTCTTTGGACCTAGTTTCTTTCTCTTGTGTTCAGGAACAAGCACCTTAGCAAGGCACCCCCACACACGAAGATACTTAAGACTAGTCATCCTGCCTTTTCATAACTCCAAGGGTGTTTTATCCATGTGTTTCAGAGGGACTCTATTCAAAATATGGCAAGCCGTATTTAAAGCTTCTCCCCACATATATTTAGGCAACCCAGAGTTAATAAGCATACTATTAATCATATCTTTAAATGTTCTGTTCTTTCGCTCAGCAACCCCATTAGACTCAGGTGTGTATGGTGGAGTAACTTCATGAACTATACCATTGTTTGCACAAAATTCATTAAAAGCATTACTCGTATACTCACCACCTCTATCAGATCTCAACCTTTTAAGTATCTTACTAGTTTGTTTTTCTACTTCAGTTTTATATATAATGAATTTACTAAGTGCTTCATCCTTATGTCTAAGTAAATAAACATAACAATATCTACTACTATCATCTATAAAAGTAATGAAGTATCTAAACTGGTCCTTGGTCAACACACCACCAAATTCACAAATATCAGTGTGTACTAAATCTAACAAGTCTGAATCCCTAACAACGTTATGAAAAGGTTTCCTTATCTGTTTAGCAGACACACATACTTGACATTTAGAATTCTTTTCTATGGTATATTTTGGAATCAACTCTAAGTTCATCATGTTCTTAAGAGCACCAAAGTTTAAATGACCTAGTCTAGCATGCCATATATTTGAGGATTCGATACAGTTAACAGTAGGAATAACATTATTAATCAAATTTCCCAAAACGGGATCCGCATTAATAACAAATAAACCATTTGATAAGTAACCCTTGCCAAAGAATGTACCAGTGTGAATAAGAACTACTTTATTACACTTAAACGAAATTTCAAAACCACTAGAAACTAAACAGCTTCCACTTATTATATTTCTACGCATGTTGGGAACATGATGCACTCTCGTCAGAGATAGAATACGTCTTGAAGGGAACTTCAGATCCACGTTTCCAACTCCATGTACTTGAGCAACACTAGCATTCCCCATCTTCACAGTCAGGCTATGACTCTGTTGATAAGATACAAATAAACTAATATCAGCACAAATATGTACATTAGCTCCAGTATCTATCAACCATTCATTTGACAGATAGGTAGAAAATATCACAGGGTTGTAGGATACATACCGGTCAACGTTGGTTTCAGAAGCCGTAGCCTCACCAACAACCATGTTCACTACAGGCCCACTTGCGGTTCCAAGCACAACATTTGCTTGTGCTACCTCGGTTTTCTTCGCTTTCTTCGTAGGGCAGTCCTTACTCCAGTGCCCAACCTGCCCACAAGACCAGCATGGTTTGTTTGCCTTGGGTTTCTTGGCCTTGTCCTTGTCACTCTTAGGTTTATTACTATTAGCTTTCTTAGCAAAAGCCTTCCTCTTTTGTCCTACAGTTGCTATGTTTACCTTCGAGGTACCGTGTTCAGTTGGCATCACATGTCCCTGTTTGGACTTGTGTTGTTCTTGCAGCGAGATGTCCAACATAAGGTTGGTCCAGGTGATCTCTCCTTTCTGTCTTTTCAGGGAGAGAGAGAACTCTTCCCAAGACTTCGGGAGTTTTTCAATCACACTCATCACCTTGAACTTCTCCGGGAGATTCATTCCAGACTCCTTCAAAGCATGCACTATCATCTCGAACTCATGCACCTGCTCAGTCATAGACTTATTGTCCACCAGCTTGAACTCGAGGAACCTTGCCACAGAATACTTTTCTAGACCTTGTGAGTCAGTATTATGTGTCTGGTCCAGCTTCTCCCATAAGAGTTTTGCAGAGTAGTCATCAGAAGAATAGACATCAAACGAAGTGTTTGTTAGTGCCGCCAGAATGGCCGCCCTAGCCACTCCATCCTTCTCAGTCCACTTCGCAAAAGCCTTAACTGTGTCAGCCTTCTCTTGATCCACTACTGGTTTCTCATATTCCACAACCGGCCACAGACCCTTTATAGTCAACCACAGCTTCATCCTTTTCTGCCAGCGAGAAAAGCCAATGCCACCGTTGAATTTCTCCGGTAAACCGGTTAGTTCAACAGCCTGTGGGAAACTATAGGTGGTCCAATCAATGGCCCCAGCAGTTACACCCGAACTGCTACCACCACCAACGATAACCTCACTTTCGTTAACCATTATGCTAAATTCTATATAACCATTAATCTCTTCAAGAATGTTGTAAAACTCACTAACAAGTATAGCAACATAGAGGCAAGTGTATAAAGAATTTAACAAGTTTAGGCCAAGACCACAGTTAACAAAACAAAATATGCAGGTAAACAAAATCAGTAACTGAAATAACGAAGAGAGAAAGAAAGATGTACCCGAAACCATAGCTTTCAACAGTGACTGAAATAAAGGTTTACAGATACAAAATGCCAAGAAAATAATCACAGCTGAGTCACCAGGCCTTGCTCGAAGTCCTGGCTGCTCTTGAAGAGATTATTGCCCCCTACCTGCTTCGTTTGGGATGTGCGCAATATCTCCACCAGGATAAAACAGCTCGGAGTTTATGTTAACAGCAGCAACAAAACCTCCACTTCGACCAGCACCTCAGTCGCCGGAAAATATCAGCACTTCAGGACTTATGGGAGAGAAATGCAGAGAGGTTGAAGAGAAGAGATGAGAATGTAGTGTGTTATATCTTCATTCAGTTTAGCCTCTATTTATAGGAGAGGAAAAATGAAACTGTCCACACACTTAATGTCTGAATTAAACTGCTTCATTAATGAAAAAATCAAAACTGATCAGATTTTGAATTCATTAAATTATTTGTAACAGCTTTTCACATTAACACCCACATTATTATCAGAACTTAAGTTAAGTTCTGATTTAACTCATCAGTACTTAAGTTCTGATTTAACTCATCAGTACTTAAGTTCTGATTCGACTCATCAGTACTTAAGTTCTGATTCTGATATCAGAACTTGTTAAGTTCTGATTTTATTCATCAGTTCTTAAGTTCTGATTTTATTCATCAGTTCTTGTTACAGATCAGATTATTTGCAGGTTCAATATATTTAGACTACTTAGCCTATTTCAGAACCCAACCCAATAATCCAGTCACCGATAAATAAATTCGAATTAAAATAATTCTCAAATAAATAAAATCCTCGCCCAGGTCGCCTCGCGTACGCGAGACGCCGAGACATTCACCCAAATCGCCCTTCGACCCGACCCGGTCCGGTGCGGTGCGGGGCGTGGCGGGGCGCGCGCGCGCGTGTGTGTGTGTGTGCGCGTGAAGCACACAACAACACAATGGACCATCACACACCTTAGTAGTTGTATACTACTCATGTGGGTAATATCATATAAAGCACACAACCCCCTTTATTTATTTCAATGTGGGACAAACATTCTCAAATTTTCCAAGCTTTTCCAAGCTACTTTCAACTCTCATTTCATATGGATTTCATTAAGAAAATTCTTAAAACCATACATGAAAATTTAAGTTCAAATATCATTGAACAATTTCCAATCATTAGATTTTAGGATTAACATCAAGAACATAATTAAATTAAGCTCTAAAATCCTAATTTTCTAACACTTTTCTTATCCTTAAATCTCCAGGTAATCAATCTTATTTGTATATGTATATCTTTTGTTAGTGGTTTGAATGTATATATGCCTATGGTAACAATTTTGATTTAAGTCTATCTTCTGTATCCTTGTTACTACATGGTGTACATGTGTATGATGAATGGTGTTTGATATAGTGCGTGTCTAATTTCATATGTTTATATGGGTGTTTGATATAGTGTTGTTTGAGTGTCTAATTTTATATGTATATATGAACTAGGGACACACTGGTTTCTATAATTGACCGATACTATGTAGAAATTTAGTAAATTTAATTCATTTGGTCCTTTAGTCATCTTGTTCAATTAAGCCCCAATTAATATGTGAAATCTATAAGTGGTGGCAATATTGATATAAATTGATGTCCAATGTGTGTACTCGATGCTCAAGAACTAGATTCCTAGATTACTATGTCGCTATTCATTTTCCAGTATAACGAAATTACCTACTAAAATATTCTATCCGTTACAATGACTTTAAGAATTTTCTTTAACGTATTTGTAGTAACATAATATTGTAGTCATACAACATGGATCGTCAGATATGGATGTACAAAATATCGCGTGCAACACAAGAATATGTTGATGGAGTTGATAAGTTCATTAATTGTGCGGAGAAAAATCTAAAGAAGGAAGGAGATATGATGACATGTCCATTTAATGATTGTTATAAATTACAAAAGTTTCCTAGTACCACAGTGCGTGAGCATCTATTTCGGCGTGGTTTTATGGATGGGTATACTAAGTGGATTTGGCATGGAGAAGGAATAAATTTTGATGGGACAAAGACATTTGATGGGAATACTGAAAGTAATCGAGATAGTATGAGCAAGAACAAAGAAGATGATGTGGGCACTGACAGGGTGGAGGAAATGATTGAAGATATTGAAGATATTTTAAGGAACAAACCAAAAATTCTTGACAACTTGGTTAATGATTCTAAAAAGACTTCTATATACAGGGTGCAATGACCAATTCTCTAGGTTATCAACAACCTTAAAGTAGTGTAAGTTAAAGGTCAAGAACGGGTGGAGTGACAAGAGCTTTACAGAGTTGTTAAAACTTCTTGGAGACATACTTCCTCCAAATAATGAGCTTCCTACTTCTACCTATGTGGCAAAGAAAATATTATGTCCCATGGGTATGAATGTAAAGAAGATACGTGCATGTCCCAATGATTGTGTATTGTTTCGTAATGAGTATGAACATCTAGATACGTGCCCAAAGTGCGGAGCCTCTAGGTACAAATGCCTCAAAAATAATTCTTCGGCTAATGGTATTAAGAGGCCTCCTGTGAAGGTGTTGAGGTATTTACCCATAGTGGAACGATTTAAACATCTATTTGCAAATGCTCATGATGCAAAGTTAATGAGGTGGCATATGGAAGGGAGAAACGTAGATGGGATGCTCAGACACCCCGCTGACTCTCCACAGTGGAGAACTATTAACGGAAAGTTCCCAGAATTTGGTGGGGAAATTAGAAATCTACGACTTGGACTGTGTGCGGATGGCATGAATCCATATCGTACTCTAAGCTCTCAACACAGCACCTGGCCAAAGGAGCTTGTGATGTTAGGGCATGTATACCTTTTGAGGTTCAATTGTTAATCTATTGTTTCTTCTTATATAATTACAATAGAACTATTTCTAGAAATGTTTTTATCAGGATCCTGTATCACTGGAAAAGAAAAAAAATCAAGAGGTGACCTCCAAAAAAATTGTTCATAAGCCAAAAATGGTTGAAAGTAAAGGTTCGGTGACTCCTGTAAAGAAAACTCATGCAATATCTAGTAATGATAATTCAACTGAGCATCTTGGATCTTTGCGTTTCTTGTTTAACAAGAGGTCCTCTGGTAAAAAAAGTGAGTTACTTAAGTTTGATAGATGGGATGCTCAGACACCCCGCTGACTCTCCATAGTGGAGAACTATTAACGGAAAGTTCCCAGAATTTGGTGGGGAAATTAGAAATCTACGACTTGGACTGTGTGCGGATGGCATGAATCCATATCGTACTCTAAGCTCTCAACACAGCACCTGGCCAAAGGAGCTTGTGATGTTAGGGCATGTATACCTTTTGAGGTTCAATTGTTAATCTATTGTTTCTTCTTATATAATTACAATAGAACTATTTCTAGAAATGTTTTTATCAGGATCCTGTATCACTGGAAAAGAAAAAAAAATCAAGAGGTGACCTCCAAAAAAATTGTTCATAAGCCAAAAATGGTTGAAAGTAAAGGTTCGGTGACTCCTGTAAAGAAAACTCATGCTGAATTTGCATTCATGTTACCTTCTAGATTGGCAATAACGGCACGTGACTATCAAAGTCAAATAGAAGTAACTGAGTACTTGAGAGAGGTTTTGGTTGCCAACAAAAATAAGCGTTTTATCTTAGCACCTTACATTCAAGAGTAAGTGCAAAGTAATTTACTGTTAGTAATTTTATTGCAATCTAATATATATATTATATATGTTTGTATTATTGTAGCCAACACTGGATGTTACTCCTTTTCTGTCTACGTGAAACTGTAGTCTACGTTTTTTATTTGTTGAAACAAGAAGGAAAAATACGCTTGACCACACCTGCACGAACGTAAGTGAATATGAATTTGAAATTTGTATAGTGTAATGTATACATCCTAGCTTAGTAAGAGATGGGATAATATATACATATTTTACAGGACATTAAAATTGAAAACACCAGAAGGTGGATCAAATAATTTAAAAAAGACTTTTTGTGGCATCATATGGATGTTCAGGTATAAACTAAATTTTATATAATAAATTTTTTTGCTGGTTTATTGCTTATTTTTAATAATTCTTGTTGGTTTATGTGCAGTGTACTCAGCAAAAAGGAGGTACAGAGTGTGTTTTTTTTGTTATGAAGTACATGCATGAAATAGTTACGCTTTCTAATAAAAATCCTGACATGAATTGGAAAGTGGTAAGAGAGATAACTAAAATATTGTCTTACAAATGTTGAACTCTTGATTTATCTAAATATCTTATTTTTCTTTTGCAAGGGTCTCGGTTCAAGAACTTACACCAAAAAGGAACTCAATGAGATTCGAGATCTTTGGGCAAATTTTTTTACTGTAGAATGTCTTTAATCAGGTATTCACAAAAACTTTTAACAGGCTATATTGTTTTTTGTTATAGACTGTTTGTAAGTGGTTTTATGTTGTTTAAATTAAATAAACAGATGGATTAAAATAATTTATTATTTCTACCAAATGTAACCATTTTCAATTGCTAAGTTTAACATTTTTTTGCATATTTGTTATGTTGTAGGGATTTTCCATGAATCATGCTATAGAGCCACGAAACGGGTTTTGAAGATGGGGGGAGTATTAGAAGAAGAAGAAGAAGAAGAAGAAGAAGAAGAAGAAGAAGAAGAACAACAACAACAACAACAACAATAATAGAATTTTATTAGATTTAGAACATGAAAACCAAGTACTAGACTGTTAATGTACTTCTTCCAATTGCAATTTATTAGTTTTGTCAATTAATGTATTTCCAAGTTTAAACAAGATACATAAATCCAATTGCAATTTATTAGTTTTGTCAATTAATGTATTTTCAAGTTTAAACAAGATACATAAAAACAAATCTTTTAAATTTTTAATCAAATTTTGGATGAGTTTGTATTATGATTTTTTTGGTGGTGTTTGTTAATATTGTTTATAAGCAGGTTAATCAGTTCAACCAAACAGGGCAGAAAAATCATTTTTTGTCAAAGGGCTTTAGGCTTCGGTTTTTGTCAATAACCGACACTACAAATTTACACAATATGCAACGGCATTTCCCTAACCGATGCTATAAAATAACACCATATGCGGCGGCATTTTTGAGGACCGACGCTACAAAGCTATATTTTATGCCACGGATTTTCAAAATGCCGACGCTATAAAACATAATTTTGGCGTCGGTTTAGTGTACTAAGGCGTCAATTGTCAGCCGACACCAATTTACTATTAGCATCGCCCTATTAACCGACGCTACAGGACTATACATATAACGTCCCCTACATAGACTACGCCCAATAACCGTCGCCTTAGAGCTATTTTGACCGACACTAAAAGCCCATTTTGTACTAGTGTATATCAAGTTATCAACTAAATTTTAATAATTATATTTAGTTTGCTTAAATTTAATTTAGTCCAGAGTAACAAATTTGAATAATATAGAACTCGATATGAATTAAAATTAAATTGATAGAAGAAGTTGAATTTAATATAAATTATAATGATATAGAGTTTGATATAAAATAGAATTGAAATTGGTAAAATAATAGAGAAAGTTGACTAAAATATCAATTAGAATTAGAATTGATCGACCCAATAATTAAAATTTGAATAATTAAATAAGGGTAATTAAGTAATTTCAGTAGGTACCGACCGACCGACTATCAAATTTTTAATGTTTCGTCTATTATAATATAGTATAGATTGTACTTAAATTTTATTTTTCTCTAATTTCGGAAAAACAATTTATTACAATAATACAAACGACCATCTTGCGAAATCTGATTTGAAAAATAAAAACTCTCAACTTTTTTTGGTGGCTAAATAAGCTTATATAGCTTCGAACGACAAATGATAAATAATCTGAAATAATAAGTAATAAATTTTTAACTTGCCGCTCAACTCTCAACATTCTTAATCAACCTAGAAATCACACCATTTTGCTAATCAGGCAATTCTTATTCGTTTTCTTACACCACTATTCCTCGTGCAGTCATGTTTTTATTGGGTTAAATATTAAAATGGTCATTCAACTAAACGCGGTATATCAGTTTAATCATCAAAGTTAACGGGGTATCATTTGAATCACTAAAGCCATAATAAATATCATACATATATCTAAAAATATATGCTCGATAATTAAAATTTATTTTATGGAGTTCTATATATTTTTCTTGAATCCTATTACAAACAAATGAAAATGTATGAATTCTAGTATTTTCTATAATATAATAAGATTTTTTAAAATTTATCTACTATTTATTTTTAATTTTGTAGTCATTTGCTTTATTTAAATAAAAATAATTAGTAGATAAATTTTTAAAAATTTCAAAAAATCATCTAAAATACTATGAATTCATAACTTTTCATTTAGTTGTAATAAGATTTTAAAAAAATGTTTAGAACTCCATAAAATAAATTTTAATTCTCGAGCACATATTTTGAGGTATATGTTCGATATTTATTATTACTTTAGTGATCCAAATGATACCTCGTTAAGTTTGATGATTAAACTGATACATGACCTTCAATTGAGTAATCACTTTGATATTTAACCGTGTTTTTATTTGACTTCACTGTAAGGTTTTATACACAAAACACATATTATTTTCGTCTCAGTTTATCTGTTTTTTAAGATCAAATTAAACAATTTTAACCGTAGATTAAAACTCATTATTTCATTATTTTGAAAATATAAATTTTTTTATATTAAATTAGATTACATGACATTTTAGTGATTATAATTTTTATTAAATATTTTCAATTAGATATTAAATAATTTTTTTATTGAAGTTAAATCAATTTGATCGCAGAAAATCAAACACGACAAATAAATCGGGATATACAATACTCCCTCCGTCCCTCCCATTTGGGTTGGGCGCGTTGTTTAAGAAAAATGATAAAGTAGTGGAGAAAAGTTGAAAAAATGAGTAAAGTAGTGGGACCGATTAATATTATATGTATAAAGTGGATATAATCGAGGAAAGTAGTGGATGTAGTTATTTTAAAAATTATAAAAACTTTACTATTTTTGGAAAATTTTGAAATGTTAACAATTGGAAGGTACGTACAAAAAAGGAAAGTGTAAACAAATGGGTTAAATATCAAAGTGGTCACTTAACTGAACGCCATATATCAGTTTAATCATCAAAGGTAACGGGGTATCATTTGAATCTACCTCAAAATATGTGCTCGAGAATTAAAATTTATTTTATGGAGTTCTATATATTTTTCTTGAATCCTATTACAACCAAATGAAAATGTATGAATTATAGTATTTTCTATAATATAATAAGATTTTTTAAAATTTATCTACTATTTATTTTTAATTTTGTTGTCATTTGCTTTATTTAAATAAAAATAATTAGTAGATAATTTTTTAAAAATCTCAAAAAATCATCTAAAATACTATGTATTCATAACTTTTCATTTGGTTGTAATAAGATTTGAAAAAAATGTTTAGAACTCCATAAAATAAATTTTAATTCTCGAGCACATATTTTGAGGTATATGTTTGATATTTATTATTACTTTAGTGATCCAAATGATACTCCGTTAAGTTTGATGATTAAATTGATATATAACATTCAGTTAAGTGACCACTTTGATATTTAACCCATAAACAAATGGGAGGGACATTGATATTTAACCCGTAAACAGATGGGAGGGACAGATGGAGATGGACTAGGTGGGAGTGAGTGCCCCACTTTCCCAAATCAAAACCCCTCAAGACTCTTTGAACCTTAAAACAGAAACCCTACTGAACTAAAAATGGGAAAAACAGGAAGAGGTGGCAGAAGAAATCACAAGCTCAACAGACCATCTTCTTCATCTTCTTCAGCTACTCATTCAACACAACCCTTTACAAAAACTCTGCCTGAAAATTTAATCTGTGAGATTCTTTTTCGAGTTCCAGTAAAGTCTCTTATTCGCTTCAGGTGTGTTTCGAAATCTTGGCTTCTTCGTACTCGTGACCCAAGATTTATATCTATGCATCTTAAGCACAACACTTTAAGTAATAACAAGAAACTTATTTGTAACACTTATGTTTATGATTTTAAGTTCAAGAATTGTTGGAAAGTTATTGCGTTTATTCGTGTTCGTGACCCGATTATTCCTGTTCTTGAAATTGATTTGGATGTTAAAGTTAAAGATGATTTTACGGGTACGATTAATTTTGCTGATTTTTCTAAGGATATGGTGATGGTGGGTTCGATTAATGGGGTTATTTGTTTGTCGAGTCATTTGAGGGAAGTGAAGGGGAGGTTTGTTGCGTTGTGGAACCCGGGTATTAATATGTGGAAACTGATTAGGCTTCCTGGACCGGAGTTTTTGTTTGAGAGTGATAGGGAGGGATTTGTGGGGTATGTTTCGAGTATTGGGTTGGGTTTTGTTGCGGAGGAGGAGGATTTTAGGATTGTACGAATTGTGCCTGTACATCGTGGTCCAGAGTCTCGGGAATGCTGGTCTAGGGTTGAGGTTTACTCTGTTAATAGTGATTCTTGGACATATGTTGACAATGAAGATTGTATTCCCTTCTGGCCTAATCTACCGAATTCAAATTTTATACTTGAGGGAGTTCCGTATTTTGTAGGAGTTGATCTGCTACCGGAAGATTTGGGGACATATAACCCTTATCTGCATGAAGTTTTGGCTGCATTTGATCCTTTGACCAGGGCTTATAAGAAGATCTCTTATCCAATGCATGTCAAGAATAAGACGACTTGTGTGCATCCTCTGAACTGGAAGGATTCTGTTGCTGCTCTTGTTCAATCCCCTGGCAAGTATCCGAACCACTTGGTAGATATGTATGTGCTGGATAAGAACAATGATAATTGGACGAAGGTATATACTATTGAGCACGCTTTTGAAGGATTGCGAATTCTTCAGTGTTTGACCACGGGTGAGATTGTGCTTGAGACTTGGAAGGGTAACAACATAGCTAAACGGACTCCTTACTTCTGTTACCCTGAAACTCGTGATCATGCGTATTACAATGGCTGGTTTGACTATTTGGATCCACTTTGGGGTGAGTCTTACATTCACATAGAAAGTTTAGTTTGTGTTAAGGGGATGGAAACTACTGGGAAGGAAAAAAGCAAGAAAAACAGATCTAGTAGGAAGAACTGGTATGTGCATTATTGAACTTTTACTTCGTTTTGATTTTGTACCGTGCCTTGTGATTTTTTGTCATGAATTCTGAATGTACTCAACATGCTGATAGTTTTTGAAGTAGAGAATAATAACGAGAATTAAGTATTATTTGTCTAATGTATTGAGACAACCTAATACCACTACTTTTAAGTTGCACAATGAGACCAAAACCAAATGTAGCCTTAATGAAGCAGTTTGTCCTTTAGGATGGTAGGTTGTACATAGGTTATGAAGGATGTAATTTTAGACCTTGGTGCTGTGGGCTTGAATTTTTTACGGATTCGCCAATCCAACTAGGAGATACATGCTCCTTAAATCCTACGACAAAGATGGAACTAAAGTTTTGAAAATGTCAGTTTCTTCTACATATGCAAAGCAGTAGCACATGGATAGTTACTAGTAAGCATAAGATTGTTGAGGAGTCGAACCTTGGTGCTTACTAGTACGGTAATTGTTGATTTTTAGTCTGCTTAATAAGTTGTATGTTGTTCTGGTAGTGTCAAAATTGACTTCCATGATTTAATAAATTAAGAAATAAAAAATTGAATACCAAGAGGTCATAAAATTTGTTAGAAGCTTATTTCTTTGGAGAAAAATTATGAGTTCCAATATATGTTCTGCTTGCACTTTATTATGCATACTGATGCTACTGCAAAAATATCTCTCGACTTCGTTTTATAAAACTGCTTTGTTGGAATGACTCGGTTTTCTATTGCTTGTAAAATTTTCAATTTGAAAATGTTGCTTGTAACATATCTAGCACGGTTACAAATTGGTATGATTTGCTATAATACACAAACAGATACATAAATATATAGATACATGTTAAAACGTCTGGTCAACGCGAGTAACTCCTCGTGTAGTTTTATCTCTGACAGTTACATTTTCTGTGTCAAGGTCCATAGTCTGTTAACGTTTGACTTCTTGTTCTGCTGTGTATTGTATTTCTTCTCTGTACAAGGGTAATGGCTATTTACTTGCAGGACTGTATCGCTCTCAAAAGATTTTGGGTCAGGGTTGCATCTGAACTAATCTGCTGCCGGATCAATGGGGCACTACTCCCGAATGAAGTCATTGGAGGACATGTGGAAGGATTAGTCATATTACATAACTAGAAGCAGGTTTTAATGGGATCAAGAACAACAAAGGAAGTAGTTACACTGCAGCTGTAGTACAAGTTAAAGCAACTTGCATTTTTTAGCAAAACCGCTCGTTTTGATTTCTAAAGTTGCATATGAAGCTTTAAGTAGATCTAAATTGAGTTCTGAAGTCCAAATAAGAATGATTTCATTTGCGGTGTACCTGAAGTGAAATCATTCTTGTTTGGACTACTTAAAGCTTCATATGCAACTTTAGAAATCAAAACGAGTGACTTTGCTAAAAAATGTTGAGTTGCTTTAACTTGTTCTACAGCTGCAATGTAGCTCCTTCCTTTGTTATTCTTGATCCCCTTAAAACTTGCATCTAGTTATGTAATATGTTTGTTAAGAATTTTAATTAGTAGTGTGTGATATATTATCTAGTTATCTACATATACATTGAATTGTTCTTGTTCCAATGTCTGATTGAATATATACCAGCTATCTTTGATCTATGTTGGCATTCAGCTTCCTAGCCTTTTGTATCTAGGGCTCTGATTGAGTAAAGCTTTTTCTTGCTGGAGCTTAATTTCGATAAGGAATGGTCGAACACGAGCTTAGTTCAAGCTTCAAATTATGTTCGAGTATCAGTTCACCAAGGTACAGGTGTACAGATCATGAGTCCCTCTCGAATCGGCTCTCTTGGTTTGGAATCAAAAAGAACATGAGATAATTAACTTCTGCTGCTGTCAGACATCTTATTTCCATGCAAAGTTTTCAAGAACGAATCAAGTTTACAACCTAAGCTCATTTTAAAAATCTATTGTACTACTACTTACTAGAGTATCATATATACTGCATTACGTGGTGCCTTCTGTCAAAGATTCATCGAAGTATGGGTTTTCATAAGCATCATTTTGGGAACTGTTGGGGAGAAGATGAAGTAAACAACAAATAATTCTTTGGTTAAAAAAAAAGAACATGTCACAAATAAATTTGGAATCATCACAAGTATACTGTTCAAGAAAATTGACAATAATCAAGTCGGCACATAATCCACTGACTTGCATCTGGTGTGGTTTGACACTTCGGTCAGTGAACACTTAGATTCAGACTTTAACTGAATGAAGACTAAAACCAGTTAACTTTCAGACAAAACAGCTTAACCATAAACTATACATCAGTTATAGATAAGAATCCCCATTATATCATACAAAAATTGAACCTAGTCTCAACATTACATTCAATTCACTTGGTATTTCTGGAAGTCTACTGCTTTAGAAATTCTTGTCCATCTGCATAACCTTTTTCTTGTTCATGTAGTTGGTTAGGCTTGGTAGCGAACACCACTGCACTTGAAGAAATGCGGTGATTTGGGTAAGGAAAAAAAAAACTTCGAACACACAACTATACTGGTGATATAATTTACAGACTCCTACCACAGGACTAGTTCACACCATACCCAGAAAAACAGCATACCAATCATATGATTTAAACACCGACTCCCAGGCATCTAGTACTTTAAACTTTGAACTATGAGGTCCAGGTTTGAATTATTGTTCAATGTAAATACACCTAACCGGCCCAAATACCTAATGGTGATCAGCTAGAAGCCTGCCTCCTCTGGAAGGCCTCAGCTATGTACTTCGTCAGTTATGTTGGCCTGGGGTTTAAGTATGCGGCACAATCTAGACAAACCAATTTTCTCCTGAAAGAAAGAGATAGTTGTACGTGTAAGAGTTGAAAACTTAATTACTTGCTTATCCTGTAGTAAAAAGAGAATTCACAGAGGAACTTCTGATAATTGTGGCAAACTTGCCATAACACTTGCCTCAACGTTATTGTGGTCATATCTAACTGAGAATGTACACCTGCACCCCCTTATATCATGCAACTTCCTCTTGATATCTATAATATGAGCATCATAATATTTTGCCAGATCTCTTCTCTCCTAACAAACCATAAAAAAGAGCCCAAATCAAATAATAGCTACTTTAGGATGGCATTAATTTTGAACAGTCCAGATAAAGTACAAGTCAATATTTGAGCTACCTGAAAGCATAACACTAGGTCACCAACTTTTAAGGTATGGCACTCTGAATGCTCTAAACCAAGAGAGCGTTCACGAACACATTCTTTTACATTCACCCACTCATCTTCATCTGATCCAAAGCCAATAAATCTTACAAGAGCTTCCTGAAACAGATGACAGATGAATAAACCGAAAGACTACATGTCATATAATCATACAAAATTACAATTCTTCCGAACTTATGTATTATTCCGTATCAAATAGAAATATTGATAAGCTGGTCTAAAGGGTTTCTTGAACCCACTTAAGTCTCAACCTAAGAAATTTACAAGGGGGCAAACGGGATGCAGCTAACAGAAGCAGCAAAACAGGTTCCAACCAGCATTCTTCTCCAGAAATATGCATATCGCACGGAAATATAGAATTTAAGAGACACCCAACTATGCAATCATAAAGGATCCACAATGTGACTCGGTTACTTACCATTTCTCCAGAAATACTGTTACTTCTGCAATCCTTGAATTCATCGACATCATACCTGTAAAACTCAAACATAACATTACATGTGTAGGTCAACTAGATCATCAATTACAGGGAGAGAAAAAAGAGAACTCCAGACATATAGCATCAGAAAACGAAGACTATGGAGCAACAAGACATGCATATGCATAAACAACATAATTACATAAATTACAATTAGGAGTACATTTGTCAAACATAGGCTAAAAGGCCCTAAACTGACAGCGAGCATGCGGTCTTTAAAAAGATTATGTTGATGTCATCAGTACTATTAATAAATAATAAAACTTAGCTTTTCCGATTAAGACAGTCTATATGCTAAATTAACTTTGATAACAGTAGCTAGATGTGTTTTTTTAGTAAAAGTAGCTAGATAATTTATATAACTACAATACAACAATTTGTATTATTACTTAATGTATGCTTACCATGCACCATCTTTTAAAGACTTAGCTTCAAATTCCAACTTCGATGAATTTGAGTCTTTTTCTCCTGCAGTAGAAACAAGTTTTATCACAAGATGTCAATACATCAGTCATCCAAGAAAAATAGAAAATCTCATACTAATTCTTTTTAAGATTATATATAGGCCACTTTCCAAATGATATCATCTCAAACTTCTGGTATCACATTCTATTTCTATCAGACCTCTTATGTTCAGATTAAAAGCTAATTATACTTTCAGGCTCCAGCAAGACGCACCTTAGCTATCGAGCTAAAGCTCTACAGCCTCATTGGTAGTGTGCCTTAAAAACTATCTCATCTTGATTTCATGATATTTAAGAACAATGATGCAATATTGCACTTCGGACATGTTGCTTTGGCCCTAGGACTATTATACTCACCAATGTTCCCTTCTCATGCAATACAGGAATATTTAATTTTTGTAACAAATTGAGCACCATGCCATGTTAGACATGTTTCTCTAGTCCTATAGTTTCCCTTAAAATCTTCCACATTGTTACACAATAGAATAACCAAAAATCTTGGCATAGAATTTTGCACCCTGACACAAAAATTCACTGTGCACTACATTTGATTCACTGTGCACTACATTTGTATCAATTACTAGTCCTGTCGTGATCAGAAAATTCTTTGACATGCTATTACATGTCTTAACACGTGCTGTTACATCATCATATTGGTCGAGATAAGGTTAAGCTCTTCGAAGAAATATTTTGGTCCATTTTTGCACTATAAATCATTTCAAGCTCTAAGCACTTGGTAAATGTAAGAAAAACACGATGAAGAAGGACCATAAATGTAAACTCAAAAATGGAACATGAATCGTGAAAATCCGGAGAATAAGACCACTGAGGGTCATTTATATACAATATGAGATTGAATAAGTTTGTATGAAAAACTGCTTATGACTGCCCTTCATTTTTCAAGAGGAAAAGAAACTAAAAATCATCCAATAAGAGGATGGTCTGCTGAACTACAATATCAAACCACATAACAGACCAACACTTATCCCATGTAACAACTATAGCATCAAAGGTACCTTACCTTCCGATGTCGGGGTGCTTTCATTTGGTTTGTCCACCGGCAAGATGTCTAATGACTTGTTGGAGCCACCGACTGAATTTTCTTTGGGTGGCGAGGCAACCTGGGGATTCAGGAACCAATTTTGCACCTAAAATAAAACCCACATAACATAAGTTAAGAATCAATGGAAAAACACTAGTACAAAGCAAAATGATGACAGACACTCTTAGAGAACCTCAGTCCACTTCAATGCAGGTTTCCCAGCTCGACCCTTTGAGGAGCTTCCGAATTATAAATAACAACATAAACAAATTATTAAGTTAACACTCAACCTCGAGAATACAACGAAAAAAATCATAAAAACATTTCATGTAATGTATATGCAAATTGTATGCAAGATTTCTCACTTAAAACTCCTAGTAAGTTTTTTACAAAACGCAATATCCATCGTCTCTTCTCCGGATTCCTTAAGCAACTTCTCCATTCTCTCGATCTGTTTTAATTCAATCGAGAGCAATAAAACAGTGTTATAACTTAAAACCCAAAACAAATTATCAATTAAATACTCATTTATCTGTATAAAAAAACACAAATCGAACACGAAAAAATCAGCATCAATTCCATAATAAACAAAAAAATTAGGAGCTGATATACAAACTAGCACAACACACACACATCACACATTAGGACTATGATAGGGAAATTAAGATTAAAAGATATAATTAATTAATGTTTTCCATATACGAAAACAGCTGAAATTCAGTTCTAATCGGAGAGAGAGAGAGGGAGGGAGAGCGAGAGAGGGAGAGGGAGAGAGAAAGAGAGAGGGATGAGAGAGGGGGGGAGAGAGAGAGGGAGGGAGAGGGAGAGGGAGAGGGAGAGAGAAAGAGAGAGGGATGAGAGAGAGAGAGAGACAGAGAGGGGGAGGGAGGGAGAGGGAGACAGAGAGGGAGAGAGGGAGAGAGAGAGAGAGAGAGAGAGAGAGAGAGAGAGAGAGACCTCAGATTTAGTGAAGCCAGAGAAGACCTGACGATGGCGGTGCCGGAGACGATCCATTTTACGAGAAAGCCCTCACTCACTGATCTGTTCTAAAATTTGATGAAATTGAGAAACAGGGCCAGTAGTGGACGACTGGACGTAAAACGTAGATATTATATTTCATTTGTGTGTAGCTTCAAATACGCCCTTTTACTTCTATTTTAGAGTTTTTTTCAAAACTTATGATTTTTTATCGATTTTTCTATTATCTAATATGTGCACGCAATAAATATAAAAATTTATAGATTTATTGCATGTTTATTGGTTCATTTTTTATAATAGTGGTGAACCACCTTACATTTACAAATTAAAATAATTTAAAATTATAAATTTCAGCTCTTATTATGTGTTCATGGACAAATGTATCTACAACGCATATTAATCGATGGTAGAAGGGTAAAATAATTAATGGATTCCAAATTTGAATATAAAAATTTACAGTGGAGTTGTAAAATTCAAATCGTACTTATATAAACGCTTAAATAGTGCAAAGTTATTCAACCCGTTACATTTTAGTTTGTACGATTTATGAATGGAAAGTGTCATGGTAAAATTTTATTCGAGTAAAGTCGAGTTGAATTAAGTTTAATTAATTTTAAGAATGAATCGAACTAAGTCAATCTTTATAATAAAAAAAAATAATGTTTAAATTCGACTTGATAATAAAAAAATTCAATACAACTTGATAGTGATTTTTATAATAAAATTTAATTATTAAATTTATGCGTCTTCCAGTTTCATACATATAAACTTATATAGCTTAAATTCAAATTAGATATAAATGATGTCGAAACAAGGCTCAAATTTTGTTTGTAATCCATTTTACTCGTTAATACGGGTGCGATAAGATTTCACGAATAAAATTGAATCAAATTAATCAACAAAGTGATACTGTAATGATAAAGTTCTTGTACCCTTTGCTGAGGTGAGGAATTCGACCTCTAACGTGTACGTGTCTAATTGATTAGAAAAAAAAAAAGAAATATCAAACCAAACCTATTATTATTATTATTTTTCTTATCTGAAACATTAATCATTAGATTCAAATACGATAAAATACAATTCCAACATAGCACACATGACACATGTTCTGTCAGTGCTACTCTGTAATCTCATGTATCTTCGCAATAAACTTGAAAACATTTAGCACGCTGAAGTCTAGAATTTTGAGTCATTTGTGAGTTTGGTAAGCAGACAATTTGCAACGCTTCTTGGAACACTGGGCAGTAAAATACAGCAGGTGAATTACTTTTTTTTTTCTAATGGATTAAACACGCAAGTAAAGAACTCAATCATTTTACCAACACTTCGGTGACTATAGCATGCGAATTGCATTTTGCATTATTAAACATAATTTTTATGCATACAAACCATAAATATACGTTTAAATAAAAAGGTTCGAGATCAAATGTAATTACCTGTTTATGAAAATTTTTGCTAATATACTTAATACAAGATATTGATAATTTAACACGAGAAATCGATATGAACGCAGGAGGTCACGTACAGAGTAAGACGCTTGATTTTTAGGTTTCGGGCTTTTACCTATCCGTGGACAAATGGTTTGCGAAGCGATGTGGACCGGATTTTTTTATTATTTTGTTTCTTTATGGAAAAACCAGAGAACAATATGTTTGTGCAAAGCTTTGTAATGGAAATGTATAGAGTTGTTCCTTACTTGAGCACATTGATATCCTAGTCAAGTCTCTTTACACATTCTTAGCTTTGGAGATTTTATACCGTTATATAATATATACTATCCTCTATATATAGGTTCGATTATTCTGAGTAGCTCATAAACAACCACAAATTTGCGCTTAGAGATAACAACTGTGGGATTTAATCTTGATTAAGCACCAAGAGGCTAGCAAGAAATGGCCGAAGAATCGTGTTTTCACAGGTTATTGAAAAAGGTATTTAAAATTTTCTTTTTTCCAGAGTGTATCGTACATGTTATATATTTTTCATATTTTCTTTGAATTTCTTAGAAAATCTTTTAACGCTAATAGCTAGTATCGGTGATGGGACAAAGAGTATGAAAGTCCGAAATAGTTTATTTTTTATATTTTCTTCGAATTTCTTAGAAAATCTTAAAACGCTAATAACTAGTATCAGTGATGGGAAAAGAGTATGAAAGTCCGAAATAGTTTTGAATAAATACATGTGTATTTAGTGTTTGTCGAAGTTCTGTGTATATTATTTTGCTCATTTTAATTAGAAAGACTGGACAAGAAAATCTGAAGGGGTTACTACTGATGTCCCGTTTTTATTATACATCAATCACAATTCACATTTATACTTATACTATAATAATTGGAATGTGATATAATTTAGTTCAACAGTTATTCCCTAATTTTGATTATTAAAAAAATAAATAAACAGTGTTACACATCCGCTAAACTATTAAATTGTTAAACTACTGAACATAGTCTTCCACTTATACTATTAAACCACTTATACTATTAAACTACGATCACAGCTTATTCTGTTATTAAAAAATACAGTAAATAAATAGTATTATATACCCGCTAAACTGTTATATTGTTAAATTAAAAACTATGACCACAAGTTATCCTATAATTTCTATAATAAATTTATAATTATTATATATTTTTATAAATATTTTAAAATTAAAATTGACGAGATAAATAAATTTTTTAAAATATTAACATAATTCCGTACATCGCAAGAGATTTAAGCTAATTAAAATAATGGATAAGAAAAACTAGACGGCCGAGTCGAATGTAGCTAGTTTAGCGCGGGCCTAGATTTTTCTAAATTTTTGTCCCCGGCAGTCGCAAGTCCAATGCAATACTATAAGTGGTGTCATTTTCATAATTTGAAACCAAATGCTAAAAATTTCAACTTCAAAGGAGTTTTATCATTGGATGCAAATATGCATATATGCATCATCCTTGATTCTAAATTTGAAACCAAAGATGCATTTATGCATCCATGCCATATCATCTAAGTAACTATAAATGACATGCATATTGGTAAACTTTAATTAAGATATTGGAGGAAAAGATAAAATTTAGTTAAATTTGAAATTATTTAGTTTCAAAATGCAACTAGCATTGGACTTAAAAGTTCTATTATAACATAAAAAACAGTTTTTGATGCCAAATAAAACTCGTAAAATTACATAAACATGAACACCTTACATGAACTGGTGCGTGATATTTCCATGGCTGCCCTCCTCAAATTGAAGTGCTATTATTATGACTTGACCAAACTCAAATAACACATTTAAAGGTGTGCGTAAGAAGTAAGAACTCGATCTCCTCTTTTGACATTAGTAGGGTCATACATGGCTGCAAGAACTCGTTAGTTCGACCCCTTATTCGATCTCGCGTGAGTTTAATTCGTGTGCAGATGTCTATAGATGCGATGTCACATTTTATTATATATAGTTTTTAATTATATTAATACATAAATATTTAAGAACGGTTTTTGAAGTAAATTTGGGACAACTCGAATTTTACATAATATTAATACATAAGAACAAAATCCCATAAGAAATTATAATATATAACTATAATATATACTTTATATATTTTTATTACTAATACCAATACATATAATGACAAGTAATATCTTATTTATGGTACTATCGGAATTTTGGATTTTCGCTAATCCCGAGAGATTTATACGAGAATAATAATAATCTAAAAAAAGACAATATCCGGTAAAGTAATTCGAGGAGGAGGTGACTCCAAAACAGAAAATATAAAATTTCCTTTGAAACCAAACGGAAATAGATTTTTTAATTTGATTTTTCGACTGTTTTATATTATATACTAACGCTGTGTGCATATATTTTATTATTTGACATAGACTTTTCTGATTAGGCAGCTTCAAAAACTATTCAAATTTCACTTCTTTATGTTTCTTTCTGTTACACTATATACGCGGAAAATAGACTATAAACACACCATTATTTTATTACTTTACTATCTTTGAATTGAATATGATTCCCAGAAGAAAGATTCTGGTTGGTATTTTTTATTCTTTTACTCAACATTTCTTTTACTTTTTTATGAGATTTTCACACCTTTAATTCACACATTATGTGTTTGAATATTAATGGTATTGTGTGTGTGTCATTTTCTTGATTCTGTGTGTGTGTTTATTAGGTGGGTCAGTCATAAAAACTTCAACTTTTGACAATTAAGCAAAAAGGGTAGTTTCTTGTCAACCCATCTAGAATAAAGGTTTGATTTTTTTGGGTTATAAAAGGTGGGTGGTTCTTGATTTTAAAGACTTGTGTTTTTTGGGTTTTTCTTGGTGTGTTCTTGATTTTAAGAAAAGAGTGTTTTTGGGTGTTTGCAGAAGATAGGGAGTGGTTTCTTGGGGTCAAGAGTGGATAGAAAAGTGAGGGCTTTGATGGAAGATAGTACATTGAAAGAGATGAAGAATGGTGAATTAGAGGGTCAGAATTCTGGTGTTGCTGGTGGTGTTGAAGATATGTATGGTGAGGATAGAGCTACTCAAGATCAGCCTATTACTCCCTGGGCCATCTCTGTTGCTAGGTGACTTAAATCTCTCTCTCTCTCTCTCTCTCCCTCCCTTCCTTCCTCTCTCTCTCTCTCTCTCTCTCTCTCTCTCCCCCTTTCTCTCTCTCTCCCCCTCTCTCCCTCCCTCTCTCTCTCTTGCTCTCACTCTGTCTCTCTGTGTGTGTTCTTTATTCTTTATCTTGTTACTTTTGTTTTATTTATATGGGTTTCAGAATTTCAGGGCTTTGTTTATTTTGTCTTAGTGTCCATTATCTCTTTATTTTTTTATGCAGAAAAATCTTTGTGTGGTGCAATTTTTTTTATATATTAATGTATATAGTGTTGTGATTTTGGACTGCATCACTTTTTTGTTCATGTTTTGACTTTGGATTTGATGTATCTTATGTCTTTTTCTGGTGTTATGCAAATCTTGGTCTGGCTTCTGTTTATCTTGATATGTTACACTTGTCTCTGTCTGTTCAGTTTTGGGTTAACAATAATTCTTGTTTTTCTAAAGGCATAAAATATGATTCAGGAAGGACTATCACTATAATATTATTTTATCTTGACTTGTATATTTTGCTGGTTGATTTTTTTTTTTCGCAGTTTTGCCTCGAAATATTTCATATTTGGTTGGAGCTTTGAGTTTTATTTAATCTGACAAAATTATAATCCGTTTGCGATGTAACAGTTAAAATCTATATTGGTGATGTGTGAATTTTAGTTGTTTTTTCTGTATGTGCTTTTCTTTAAGTGTGAATGTCACTATATCATGTTACGATACATTCATTTGGGCAAGCTAAAGAGACTTTTACTGTGTGATACTTACTGGCAGTCAATGAATTCATTTTGATCAATTCCCTGAATATGATATCCTGCTAAGTTTTCCAAATAAATTAGTAAGTGCCTTTTATGACTAGATATCGATCATAAACGAATTTACTGAACAAATTTATTGCTAAAGATGTTTATGACAGTAATTGACAGACTATTATCATTTACATATGTTGCAGTGGCCATACTTTGTTGCGTGACCCACGACATAACAAAGGAACTGCCTTCACCGAGAAAGAAAGAGATGCTCACTATTTGCGCGGGCTTCTGCCCCCAGTGATTTTGTCCCAGGAACTTCAGGTTGATTTACTATCAAAACCATTGAATCTTGTCCATCTTTTTTGGCTACATTGTCTTTTGTATATATATACAAATTGTTTCTTGATTGAGCTATTTTGGTTTGGCTTGACAGGAGAAGAAAATGATTCAAAATATCCGGAATTATGAAGTTCCACTGCAAAAGTACATGGCTATGATGGATCTTCAGGTGTTTATCTACCTAAAATAACATATACATAGGATTGTAATTTAAATTATTGTGATTAGTTGTCCCCTGTTTTATATCCTACCTCAAGTTGATCATACTTTATTGTTCATCATACCTGGTAATTGTTTAAGGATGTTTCGAGGCAACAGGAGGTCTCATCAAACTTTCTTTCCTACTTTTCAGGAAAGAAACGAAAGGTTATTTTACAAGCTTCTAATGGATAATGTTGAGGAGCTCCTCCCCATTGTGTACACTCCTGTAGTTGGTGAAGCTTGTCAGAAATATGGAAGCATTTTCAGGCGTCCACAGGGTCTTTACATCAGCTTAAAGGAGAAGTATAATTATATTTCTGACTCTCTCTGTATTACTCTATATCTGTATCTGTATCTCAGGTTGGGGCTCTTGCTGGATGCCCAAAGTTTTTTAAACAATTCTGAAAAATGACAATTATACAAATTTCAGGGGAAGAATTCTTGAAGTACTGAAGAATTGGCCTGAGAAGAGTATCCAAGTTATTGTTGTAACCGATGGTGAGCGTATACTAGGACTTGGAGATCTTGGTTGTCAGGTGCATTAACCTATCTTCGAGTTTTTTTTTTTTTTTTTTTAATTATTATTAATGTTATTTACGGAAAACTAATGGCTTGTAATATTTGTGGCTATTATCTACTATATAATTAAATGATTCAGGGTATGGGAATTCCTGTTGGAAAGCTTGCTTTATATACAGCACTTGGTGGAGTTCGTCCTTCAGTAGTAAGCATTAATAGATTCGGTGTTACTATTCTACGTTTCCTCTCTGTTTTTATTATTTTGATCTACAAGTTACTTGTCACTCTTTTTGCCAATGACATTGCCTGATGTCAATTCTCTTGTAAATAAGAACTTCTCTGACTTCAAAAAGACATCTGTAATCATTTGACTTTATTGCATGACTGAACTGCATGCATCAAGGGTTTCTTCACCGATACTAAGGACTTGCAAACTTTATAACATCAATCGGTGTGAACCAAAATTTTCACATCTCGAGATGTTTACAAGAATCTTTGCTTTTATCTTGTAAAATATTTCAAGTATTTATCTAGCTTTTGTTGGTTTCTACTTAAGTGTTATGACATTTCCGCTGAGAAGGGGGAATCTTCCAGTCAACTGGTACTGTGTTCAAGATTTTACAAATGCTATTGAGTATCAATACATGTAGAGAAGTACCAGTAGTCTAAAATTCATTTGTTTCCAATAGTAGTTTGACACTTGTCTCAACTCTCAAGCCTGTGAAATTAATTTTAAGTACTCACATGTAGTTTTTAACCTTTAAGATTAAACAAGTCTACCTGGCTTACATGAAGCTTCCTATCTATACTATGACATTGTTGTGTTATTCTTATTTTAGACTGTATATTTGTGTTGTATTTGCAGTGCTTGCCTATTACCATCGACGTCGGCACAAATAACCAAAAGTTGCTGGATGATGAGTTCTATATTGGGCTCAAACAAAAGAGGGCAACTGGGCAGGTACTTTTCATTTTCTTTTCTGTAATTCATAAATATAATTACTTGCAGTCTACAACTAAAACTAATTTTATATGCATTCACCTGCGTTAAGGAATATGCTGAGCTTCTGGAGGAGTTTATGTCTGCAGTTAAGCAGAACTATGGAGAGAAAATCCTCATACAGGTCTGTTTGTCAGTTTCAATCAGTCAAGCAGATAATGGATTTTTACATGTTATATCTATTCTAATCATTTGACATTGATTTCCAGTTTGAAGATTTTGCAAACCACAATGCTTTTGAACTTCTGTCAAAATATCGCACTAGTCATCTTGTGTTTAATGATGATATTCAGGTAGCAATTTTTTTTTTAATTTTATATTTTCTAAATGCAGTTGCACCATCTCTGTTCTACACGATGTTTGTTAAACTGTAATATTCTCCAACATAGGGTACAGCATCTGTTGTTTTGGCTGGGCTCATTGCATCTCTAAAACTAGTTGGTGGTACCTTGGCTGACCATACATTCTTATTCCTCGGTGCTGGAGAGGTAATCCTATAAGCCCTTTATACAATTTGCATCTGGACTGTTCATTTCTTTACTTAATGTACTGGTGAGAAGATCAAAAGTAATACAAACTACAAACCAAAGAAAGAAAATTTTGATTTCATAGCTTTATATTTATTGTTCACCTAGATACCCTGAGAAATAATCAGGTTAGGCATGATCATGTTTATTGATGAGGTCCAAGTGCCTTTTCTTTTTAGTGGTTTTTTAACCTGCTGTAAGGGACATAATTTCTCGTATCGTTAAATTATAAATGTCATAGTGTCAGTTTAATTCTACAGTTTGTTCACTCGACCAGACTTCAGGCTATACTTTATAGTTCATTTAGTAGCAAACATTTGCATGCACTAACCAATGTTGAGGCATAATGGACACATCAATATCTATCCCTGCTATGCATTTATTATGTCAACAGTGTGTCTCACTTTCCCTTTTAAAACTTTTGAAGGCTGGCACTGGCATTGCAGAGCTTATTGCGCTTGAGATATCTAAGAAGGTACTGTCTTCATTTTATCATGTACCGTGGTCTTCTTTTATAATAACGACATAATATTGGTTTCCACGTAACTATCTAAGAAGCTACTACTTTAATTGGATCATGTACCATGTTTTTTTTCCCATTAATAAAGATATAATTTTGAGTTCCACTTTAATTATCTGACTTGATGTAATTGCAGACACATACTCCTGTGGAAGAAAACCGCAAGAAGATTTGGCTTGTAGACTCTAAAGTAATGTTATTAGAATTTGATCTTCCGTGTTAAGGAACATGTGTATCCTATTGCATTTAGTTAATTAGTATCTTTTACATCTGTACAGGGACTTATTGTTAGCTCCCGCAAAGAGTCACTGCAGCACTTCAAGCAGCCATGGGCTCACGAGCACGAGCCTGTTAAAAGTCTTTTAGATGCTGTCAAGGTAAACATCGCATCTCTGTCTGAGTTTCAGTTTTTTAAATGAAACATCTGTAAAGCTTTTTCCAATGCAAAGAAACAAATCAGTGCAATGAGCAGTACAATGCCTTTACACCTTTCATCTCATTATGTTTTTTAAATCTTTCAGGCAATTAAGCCAACAGTTTTAATAGGCACATCTGGTGTTGGAAAAACTTTTACCAAGGATGTTGTGGAGGCCATGGCATCACTGAATAAGGTTTTCTCTCCTCCGTTATTTACAGTGCAACATGACACAACTACAAGAATAAGACAATTACTCAAATTATTTAGCAAAAAAAAAGACAATTACTCAAATTTTGATACATAAATGGCATGCAGAAACCTCTAATTCTTGCTCTATCCAACCCAACTTCACAAGCCGAGTGTACTGCCGAAGAAGCTTATGCATGGAGCGAGGTAGTCAATATACTGCTTTATTTATCAAAGTATTCCTTCATTATTATGAGCCAAGTAACATTTAAGTGACTTTTTTTTGTGTTCCATCTTGCAACATCCAGGGTCGTGCAATCTTTGCTAGTGGAAGCCCTTTTGACCCTGTTGAATACAATGGAAAACTTTATGTTCCTGGCCAGGTTTAGCTTTATTCTGTGTTAAGTTTAGCTTCAGCACATGTTTGATTTAAGTAAAACCTAATTCCACACTATATTTCTTGCAGGCAAACAATGCTTATATTTTTCCTGGATTTGGTTTGGGCATAATCATGTCTGGTACCATTCGAGTACATGATGATATGCTTCTAGCAGCATGTAAGTACAATATATAATTATCTCTAATTTCATTCACAAACAACTAGTTAATTTTTTTATTTAGTATAACACACTAAAAAGTAATTAATCAGTAGGTCATGTTTAGTAGCAAAGCATTTGTTAAGGGGAAAACACATGATTTTATCCCCACAACTTAGAAAGTAACAAAGTCCGCTGTTTTACATAGAAACTGAATTTAAAGGTCGAGATTTGATCAGAAATCGAGGTTCTGTGATCAGAACTAAGTTGCCACCGTGTCTTCTTTTTCCCATGTCATATTATATAGTGGTAAAGTCGAAGATGAAGTCATTAAACCCTTAACTTTTCTGCAACAGCGGAAGCTTTGGCTGCTCAAGTCACACAAGAAAACTATGACAAGGGACTGATATATCCACCATTTACAAGTATCAGAAAGATCTCTGCAAACATTGCTGCTAAAGTAGCTGCAAAGTCATATGAGCTAGGTGAGTTTTCTATTTCTTTAATGTTCCTTCAGTTAACGAGATCATTTTCTTCCAGGTCATCATTAACATTATCTTTTGCTTTCCAGGCCTTGCTTCGCGACTCCCACGTCCCAAGGATCTTGTCAAGTATGCTGAAAGCTGCATGTACTCCCCAACTTATCGCAGCTATCTCTAAAGCTAGAAGCGCAATTCCTGCTGCTGTTCTCTCCGAGCCATTTACTGCCTTGTGAAAATGTCAAGAAGTTTTTATAAACATTATAGATATAAATTTCGACCATTGTATTGATTTGCTTTCGAGTACAATAGGCTCCTTCTATTATGTGTTTCTCTAAGATCTGTAATAAACAGTTCTTTGGCAGGATATATTTACTCTAGAATTTTAAAAATTAAAGAAACATTCTGGTCCATCCACAACAGTCTTTTTAAGAATTGAAAGTATATAAAAGTAAAATTTTATACTATTACTTCTTTGTGCGATTTCATTTGAAATAATAGAAAGCAAGTAACTCGTTTCTTGTGGTAGTCATTGCGATGTATTTCAAAAGTTAGTGAAAAAAAAGTGATATTGATAACTAAAAATATAACATTATAAATATAATTTTTTCTTATCCTCCTTTAAAATTATGAAATAAACGGGTAAAATTTTATAATTCTCTTTGTAGTTACTTTTTTCATGTTCATTTACTCCCTACGTCCCTCTAGGTTCTTTATATTGGGGGATGGGGAGTAAAAGGCATTTTAAAATTTCGGTAAAGTATGGTTTTGTAAATAATTTTAAATATCTTTTTTTTAAATAAAAATATAATATTTAAATTTTTATACATAAAAAATATTTTAAAAATAAATTAAAAAATTATAATTTTAATAGCTTTAAAATTTTGGGCGAAACACGAGAAAAAACTATATAAAAAATTGAACGGGACGAAGGAGTATTTTCTTTCTTGGTTTCTTTCGCTTTCCGTATAAAACTCCATATTTCAAACATGCCAGCCGTTATAAAATGGCGGCAAAAAGAATAAAAGTTTCTTCATGCGCTAAAACTCATCATTTACCTATTTCTACTAATCAAATCACTCCCAAAACTTTCTTGAATTTTGATTCACATGTAAAACACTTATGCAATGACAATAAATTCTCAGAAGCCATTAACATTTTATGTCAAAACAAGCGCTTATCCGAAGCAATTCAGTTGCTTAACCGCATTGATCGACCCGCACCCGCAATCTATTCGGCTCTTTTACAGCATTGTCTGCAACAGAAAGCGCTTAGTTTGGGGAAGAAAGTGCATGATCATGTTGAAAACAATGTGGGTTTTAAAGCTGGGATCATTCTAAACAATCGAATTTTGGAATTGTATTATAAATATGGGTGTATTGTGGATGCACGCAAGGTGTTTGATGAAATGACGCAGAAAAATGTTTTTTCTTGGAATATAATGGTTTCTGGGTATGCGAAAGCGGGGGATTTAAGGCGGGCTAGAGGGGTGTTCGATGCAATGCCGGAGAGAGATTTTTGTTCGTGGACTGCTGTGATTTCCGGGTATGTGAAAGCGGGGGATTTAAAGGAGGCTAGAGGGGTGTTTGATGCAATGAGTGAGAGAGATGTTTGTACTTGGAATGTAATGGTTGCTGGGTATGCACAAGCGGGGGATTTAAGGATGGCTAGAGGGGTGTTTGATGCAATGCCGGAGAGAGATTGTTATTCGTGGAATGCAATGATTTCAGGGTATGTGAAAGCGGGAGATTTAAAGGAGGCTAGAGGGGTGTTTGATAAAATGACTGAGAGAGATGTTTGTGCTTGGAATATAATGGTTTCTGGGTATGCACAAGCGGGGGATTTAAGGGGAGCTAGAGGGGTGTTTGATGAGATGCCGGAACGAGATTATATCTCGTGGACTGCAATGATTTCGGGGTATGCGAGGCATGATCAGCCTGGTGAGGCTTTGGAGTTGTTTAGGGCGATGGAGAAGAATGGTGATTTGGGGAGGAATCAGGTTGTTGTTTTGAGTGCTCTTACAGCTTGTACTGCTATGAGATGTTTACGTGCTGGGAAGGAAATTCATGGGCGTATAGTGAGGATGGGTTTGGGTTCAGATGAACAAGAGGTTTGGAATTCATTGTTGAATATGTATGGGAAATGTGGGAGCATAGATGATGCTCGTCGTATATTTGATAAATCTTTAAAGAGAGATGTTGTTTCGTGGACGATGATGATTCATAGGTACTTTGAGGATGGAAGGTGGGAAGAGGGGTTTAACTTATTTGTGCAGTTGTTGGGTTCCGGGATAAGGCCAAATGAGTTTACTTTTTCAGGGGTTTTGAATGCTTGTGTGAATCAATCTGCGGAATTTCTGGGAAGACAAGTTCATGGCCATATGATTCGAATCAGGCCATATGACCTGAAATCGTCAGCAGCTAATCCGCTGGTCCACATGTATTCCAGGTTGGGTAACGTTGAGAATGCTTATAAGATTTTCAAAGGAATACCCCAGCCTGACTTGCTTTCGTGGACTTCTCTAATTAATGGATATGCTCAGAATGGTCAACCTCACGAAGCTCTTCAGTTATTTGAGTTGCTTCTCAAGTCTGGTAATAAACCTGATGATATTATTTTCACCGGAGTTCTCTCTGCTTGCACCCATGCTGGTCTCGTTGACAAAGGGCTGGAATATTTCCACTCTATAAAGGAGAAACATGGTCTAGAATACACACAACATCACTATGGTTGTGTTATTGATCTTCTGGGTCGATCTGGTAGATTTAAGGAGGCCGAAGATTTCATTATAAGCATGCCTATGAAACCAGATAAGTTTCATTGGGGTTCGTTGCTTAATGGTTGCAGAATTCACAGAAATATAGAATTGGCAAAACGATCAGCTGAAGCCTTATTCCAGATTGAACCTGATAACCCCGCTACTTATGTTACTCTTGCAAGTAGTTATGCCACTGCCGGTGAATGGGATGAAGTTGCAAAAGTCACAAAGCTTATGAACGATAAAGGAATCGTCATGAAACCAGGTCTTAGTTGGACAGAGATTAAAGGAAAAGTCCACACTTTCATGGCGGGAGATACATCCCACCCGTATACTACGGAAATATACGACTATCTGTCAGAACTGTTGAGTAGAATGAAGGAAGAAGGTTGTAAGCCTGAGACAGACTATGTGCTGCATGATGTAGAAGAGGAACAAAAGGAGCAAAATATATCCTACCACAGTGAGAAGCTTGCAGTTGCATTTGGGATTATTGCGACTCCACGGGGAACCACAATTAAAATATTTAAGAACATAAGAACCTGTGTTGACTGCCATACCTCGTTCAAATATATCTCCAAAATTGTTGAGAGAAAAATTATTGTTAGAGATTCAACTCGCTTCCATTGTTTTGAGGGAGGAAGGTGTTCTTGCAAAGACTATTGGTGATCCTAGCTATATTGACTATGAAAGTGGCTGAATGATGGGTTGAACCGTTGAAGGTGAGATGAACTAAATAAGGGAAGGTATGGATAGAACTGATGATTTACAGTACCAAAAAGCTTATACATTAAGTACTGATTTGTCCTACACCATTAATAGCATAATGCGGTTAATCCACATTACCATGCACTGGAAGCCGTTAAAGCAACTAAACTGTTCTCGGGAATACTATTGTAACATCCCACATCGATAAAAATAAGAGCGTTTGGGACATTTATAGATATAAGTCAACAAATAATGTTTATCAAATCGCTAGCTTTTTCGAACTGACCTGTGGTGGGATGTTGGGTACGGTACGCATTCGGTTGTGGACTTGGATGTTGGGCGCATTTGGTTTTCGTACTATCAATATGGTAGCACTGTATTTTATCAATCACCGCGGCGAGGAAGATGAAGGGGATACAGGTACAACAAGTAGCTCTAATCTAGTTGGGACACATGAGTGTCTGGGAGTACACTCATAGAAGAATTATCCAGTTGGTGAATAATCTTACACAGTTATGGCAGCTGCTTTTAAGTTTGAAGCACAATTTCAGCTGATGTTCTCTACTATCTTGGCAATATAGTCATTTGTTTAATCTTAAATTATTTTTTCTGAATGAATATATTAGAATAATAGAGAAGACGTAGTAATAGAGAATGACTCGATGCATACTGTTCAAGCCATCTGCAAGGGTGCAGATATTATTCATGAAGTTGGGCACCGGCTGCAAAAAAGCAGAATGATAATCCAAGCTAGGCCAGACATTTCTGTTTCTTTTATTAAAAATCAAGCCAATAATGCAGCGCATTTGTTAGTAGGGGTTCCATGTGAGGTTAATTGCTTTAATGATTTTTTGTAACCTCCACATATGGTGTTGGAGACTTGGAGTCCATTATGTATGATGCTTTGATGATTTAATGAAATTTTTATCTTAAAAAAAAAAGAGAAAAAAGTCTCTATTACAGGTATTTAGGGTACTTAGAGCATCTCCAACCATGTTCACCTGTTAGGTAAAAAGTCTAGGTGGCAGCATGATTTAGATATTAGTTAAAAAATATACCACTTCAATCATTAGACCTGTTAGCAATAATTTTAGATATCCTTCATCTCGTCTTCTATATTTGTTGATCCTCTAACCATTAGCTAAAACATCCACGTCACCTTTGTTACCTTATTTAAAATTTAACCTACTCTGCACATTAATATATACATATATTTATATTACACTTAATATATATATATATCAAAATATATTAAAATTCTTATTTTATATTTAATATTTAAAACTTTATTATATTTATTTTAATTAATATACAATGCATATTTTTATGAATACAAATAGAAATAATATAATATAATATAATTATATATTTTATAATAGATATGTAAGCAATGTTTATTAATTATGTTTGATTATATTTAAATATGTTATTATATTTCAATTGAAATAATATTAAATTGCTATTATATTTAATATATTTTCATTGAATATATTATTTATATTTTCACGTGTAAAAAATAATTTTATTGAAAATAGCTAACCATTATACCTAGTACCACTGGAGTAAAACCTCTTACAGATTCAACAAATTTTTAGATAATGATCATTTAACTAACCATTTTAGCTATTAGCCTTTATTAGCCTTGGAGATGCTCTTATACTAGTTTTAACTTAACTTAGTACTCTTTTCGTCCTTAAATATAAATTTCTTTGACATTTTAGGCGTATTTTAAATTAAATAGAAAAAATAGCTTCATAAAATATTTTTCAATTTTTTTCCGGAATAAAAATATATTATATCTTAAATTTTAATTTTAAAAAAAAAATTATAAAAAAATATGCAAATATATGATTTTTTAAACCTCACTTGTATTTTGAAACGGAAATAGTAACTTCATTGATGTTAATCAAAATATTTAGTCGAAACATTTGACAGAATATATACCAAACCAAGCAAACATGAGAGCTGTTGCAAAATGGCGCCAAAAAACATTAAACTTGTCTTGTGCTCAAACTCATTATCTAGCTACTTCAACTAATCAAACCCCTCATCAAACATTCTTTAACTGCGATTCACATGTAAAGCACTTATGCAATGACAATAAATTCTCAGAAGCCATTCACTTTTTATGTCAGAACAAGCGCTTATCCGAGGCAATTCAGTTGCTTAACCGCATTGATCGTCCCTCACCCGCAATCTATTCGACTCTTTTACAGCATTGTCTGCAACAGAAAGCGTTTAGTTTGGGTAGAAAAGTGCATGATCATGTCGCAAACAATGTGGGGTTTAAGGCTGGGATTATTATTAACAATAGAATTTTGGATTTGTATTGTAAATGTGGGTGTATGAGTGATGCGCGCAAGGTGTTTGATGAAATGTCTGAGAGAGATATTTGTTCGTGGAACATAATGGTTTCTGGGTATGCGAAAGAGGGGGATTTGGGGAAGGCTAGAGGGGTGTTTGATGCAATGCCGGAGAGAGATTGTTTTTCGTGGAATGCGATGATTTCGGGGTGTGTGAGATATGATCTGCCTGGTGAGGGTTTGGAGTTGTTTAGGGGGATGATGGAGAAGAGTGGTATTGTGGGGAGTAGTAAGTTTATAGTTTCGAGTGCTCTTTCGGCTTGTTCTGCTACGAGATGTTTACGTGGTGGGAAGGAAATACATGGGCATATTGTGAGGACGGGGTTGGATTCGGATGAAGTGGTTTGGAGTTCGTTGTCGGATATGTATGGAAAATGTGGGAGTATAGATGATGCTCGGCATATTTTTGATAAGTCTTTGAATAGAGATGTTGTTTCGTGGACGGCGATGATTGATAGGTACTTTGAGGATGGAAGGAGCAAAGAGGGGTTTAAGCTATTTATGGAGTTGTTAAGTTCAGGAATTAGACCAAACGAGTTTACTTTTGCTGGGGTTTTGAATGCTTGTACAAATCAATCTGCGGAACATCTGGGAAAGCAAGTTCATGGCCATATGGTTCGAATTGGTTGTGACCCTAAATCGTTTGCTGCTAGTGCATTGGTCCACATGTATTCCAAGTTGGGGAACGTTGAGAATGCTTATAGGGTTTTTAAAGGGATACCCCAGCCTGACTTGGTTTCATGGACTTCTCTGATTAATGGATATGCTCAGAATGGTCAACCTCGTGAAGCTCTTCGGTTATTTGAGTTGCTACTTAAGTCTGGCAATAAACCCGATCATATTACTTTCATTGGAGTTCTTTCTGCTTGCACTCATGCTGGTCTAGTTGACAGAGGGCTGGAATATTTCCACTCTATTAAAGAGAAACATGGTCTGAAATACACTGCAGATCACTATGCTTGTGTTGTTGATCTCCTGGGTCGATCTGGTAGATTCAAAGAGGCTGAAGATATCATTGTAAGCATGCCCATGAAACCAGATAAGTTTCTTTGGGCTTCCTTGCTTGGTGGTTGCAGAATTCATGGAAATATAGAATTGGCAAAACGGTCAGCTGAAGCCTTATTCCAGATTGAACCTGATAACCCCGCTACTTATGTTACTCTTGCAAATATTTACGCCACTGCAGGTAAATGGGATGAAGTGGCAAAACTTAGAAAGGTTATGAACAATAAAGGTGTTGTCAAGAAACCTGGTATTAGTTGGACAGAGATTAAAGGAAAAGTCCACACTTTCATGGTGGGGGATACGTCCCACCCATATACTACGGAAATATACGACTATTTGTCAGAACTGTTGAGTAGAATGAAGGAAGAAGGGTATAACCCTGAGACAGACTATGTGCTGCATGATGTAGAAGAGGAACAAAAGGAGCAAAATATATCCTACCATAGCGAGAAGCTTGCAGTTGCATTTGGAATTATTGCTACTCCAAGGGGAACCGCAATTAAAATATTTAAGAATTTAAGAACTTGTGTTGACTGCCATACCTCTTTCAAATATATCTCCAAAATTGTTGAGAGGAAAATTATTGTTAGGGATTCAACTAGATTTCATTGTTTTGAGGGAGGAAGTTGTTCTTGCAAAGACTATTGGTGATTTTAACTATGGAAGTGGCTGAGTTGGTTGAAGTGAGCTGAACCAAAGAAGGGTGCTTATGATTTGAACTGTTTGTTGTTCCTTGGTCATTACTTGACTTCATCAAACTTTGAATTATTAATTCGTAACAACATATTAATATATATCTCTTCGCCGCCTTTGAAGAGTTCTTCGACAGAGTTTGGCCTAGGCTAGCAGTTCCATCAAGTAGTACATGCAGTAGTTAATTCTCAGTGGTTTTTTATATATTCAGCAACAGTGGTAAGGTCACCTTATCCCCACAGGCGGTCCTCCAGGAGAACTCAATACAGTTACTTAAGCAGAACAGATATTATAGAAGCATCTCCTTACAAACCTGACAGATATTATAGAAGCATCTCTTTACAAACCTGATGTTGTCAAGATTACGGACTACATTAAGAAACTCACTAGAGGTGTATTCATTAAGGTTCAGGCTGTGTTCTGAGGCCTGACAATTACTGATTGTTTTTGTTTTCGGATTTATTATATACAAATTTTGTTTGTGTACTTTCATTTGCTTGCAATGAGATAAAATGATAGAGATTTGAGTTATTGACCCCTCCCCCTCCCTTTTTCTTACCGAGTCTATGAAAATTGCTTGCACCGAGGTCAGTAGAACAGTAAAAAGCTTTAGATCGATAAAACATTGCCAATTTTTTTGGAATAGGTTCGTGGTTTCCTAGTTATTGTACAGAACAGTCATACTTGTGTCAAACAAGGTTGATTAGTTAATTCATTTGTAAGTCGGTCAGTTTTAGACATTGTGTATTGATTTAATCTTTAACTTTGATCAGTTTTGTTGCTTGCAATAATGATGTAGCCACCAGAAGGTTTAAACCTTGTCCATATGGCAACAACGTATATAATTATATATATCAATCAAACATATGTTGTCCTGTTGGTGTGAAGTCCATGATTTGATCCCGACACCCTTCAAAGCAAGCATACAAGTTCAACCACCGAGCATATACCTGGTGAGTAAATTTTTTTGTGAAGCATATTTGTAAATGACTTCAAATATTACATGTGTTAATGGTAACACTAGATCAATTATGTTTAATCAATCTGCATGATTCCTTTCTCCATCACTCTACAAGTGCGAGACTGTAAGAAAAATACATGATCCTTTTAACACAGGAGAAATGAACATATATACTCTGATAATTTACGATACTAATAACTTTGCACACCAAGTACTAATCTATTTGTGTTGTTTGACGGTCTGGTCTGGCATCCAACTCGTCATACACCATTTATGGCATAAATCGCGATTTACATGCTCTTTCATCTCACAGTCGCACTGTAGTCATTTACGTTATGCTTATACCTCTTGAATAAAAATGGTGAAGTTATGTACAGAGCACAATTTTTGCACAACCACATAAATCATATTAACAAACTAACAATTAGCAATGTAAATTGCACCATCTTAATTTGTGTAAAAACAAACAAATTGTAGTTAGATGGATACTATAGTTGATATAACTATTTTAGAAGATGGAGGTGTGGATGAAGGCAACAACTAGCATAAGATAGGGGAGGGATGAATTTGAACGCTTGAACTTCAGGCACCACAATGTATATGGACAAGTTATACACATTTATGGATACGAAAATTCTGTACATCATTTTGTACAAAAATTCAGTAACCAATTCTGTACATGTAGTATTACTCATATGGATATATATAGATGAAATAGGAGATTTAGTTAGGAAGTGATATATCAAATTATATTTAAGTGTAAATATATTTATGGTCTTTCGAATGTGTGCCCTAGGGGCAAGAGCACACAATAAACACTAAATTTTATGAGTTGGGTGCATTTTCATGGTGGAGTTGTTGTAAATGCAGGAGGGTCCATCAATATTTATGATTAGAGGACCAATCAAAATGCACCAAACTCATGGGAGTTGGTGCTTATTGTGTACCCTTGGGCACACATTAGAAAAACCATTATATTTAAATTATATTTAGCGGAATTATGAAGTTCTGCTACAAAAGTACATGGTTGTTCTTTCACATAGAATAACATATAAGTTAAAGAGAAATATAGATTTTCGCGATTAGTTGTAGATCCCCTCTATTTGTACTACATTAACCAATCAGGTGTATAGCTTGAAAGTTGCTTTGTTCATCATTCCAGGTTTTTTTGTAAAAATATGTTTCGAGGTAACAGTAGGTTTCATCAAACTTTCATTTCCTACTTTTCAGGAGAAGGTTGTTTTACAAGATTCTAATCCATAACGTCGAGGAGCTGCAGATTTCAGAATATCGACGCATTCTTCCAACCGGATTATCAGTACATCCGGATAGACCTGCTTTTGGAACAGAACTACCACAATTGGCAAGAGACCTATTTTGAAGAGGAAAAAGGGGGCTTGAAATCTTTTCAACTCATCAGTCAGCTGCAAACTGTTTTTGCTCATTAGTATTGGTTTATTTAATTTAGATACTAAAATGTGTTTCTGAAATCTTTTTATTTTGACAAGTGATTTCTGCTAAACAGGAAGCATATCTTTTTCTTCTTCTTTCCTATTCCGGTGAGAAGCCTTTTTTTCTCCAATGCAACCAATATCTGCTATGCAGTTTATGTACTTGGAATGGGCATTAGGTCACCTGAAGGAAGTTTATCCCCGAACTGAATCCGCCCGATGACAGGGAAGTATTCTGCTCCCATTCCCCTCCCCTAATCATGTGGACAATCAAGATCTCCTGTTTTTTACTAAATTTTTAAATTTCATAATAAAGTCATCGGTTTCAATGCAAATCATCTTCGAGAACAGTTCTCCTTCAATTCCGTTCTCCTGAAAATCGAAGGAGTATTTTACATTCCTCCCAGACTGAGATTGACTTGAAAGTAGAAGACGAGATTTTACAAAAAAAAAAATTCCTATATAGTGAAGTGCTATGAGGGGTCAAAATAATTATATTAGATCGAATAAGTACATTCGATCTAATAAGTCAGAATTGAGAAATTCTACGAGTGGCATTTCACCCCTAACCACAACTCATCCGCTGATTCTTCAAAGTCCTGTAGAAACAAGAAGTCTGAGATATTATATTCTCAACAGGTAACATTCAATATCGATTTCAAAGCAATTTTCATAGCAGGTATTCTAGCAAATGTAAGGCCGGAAAAGTTTAACATTACACGGTAAAACATTACCTATTAACAAGTCATTTTTTATAAAATCAAAATAAGTATCCGAAATCCTGACAAAAAAAAAATGAAGTATCTGAAATGTGTAAATTTATACATTTCGGAATTGAACCTTTCAGTCACTTCTAATTATTACACAAATATCCAAATAGCAAACTCATATTGTAACTTATAGAGCCTTATTCAAGGAAGCTAACAGCACCGCCTGAGATATAAATTCTTCTAATGCAACTTTTATCCTTTCAGTAGTGCAGTTGATGAGGTTGATTACTCTGGAATGCATTTCAGCGGGCAGAATGAATGTCGGAGAACCATCCACCAATAGCTGAAATGATATGGTCAGTAAAGATCCACTGGTTACTTCTGTTCTTCAATGCAGGTCTATCTGGATGTACCGCGAATCTTAATGGAAGAATGGGTCGATATGCAGGACTCCTGCTACTTAGTATCAGATTTCTTTCAACCTTCGTAGTTGAGAGCCAAGCAACATGTTGATGTATAATGAACAATCCCTCTCTTTCTACTGAGAACTCAATGTATGAAAGTTTAAAATGATATGATACATGGTTTTAACTGTGAATATATGGCTAGAGAAGACAACAAACTCACACCAAAACATTGAAGAAAAGAGGGAGAGAGGCTACTCGGATACAAGTTGAGAATGCAAATGAGATTGATATATATAGGCATTTGATGCTAAAGATTATACTTTCCGATCGAACGGTCCACAGTATTTTCTCGTGGATTGGGGACAATGACGGTTTAGATTTAATGTTTAAACGATCCGCACAAAATAAATTTGACCACTAAAATTCTGCCACGTACCACTTGCGCTCATGGTATTTGACATGGATCGTCAACATGGACAACATGATATTGGTTTTCACGGACGGCTCAGATTCAATTCACAAGTGATCCGCACAAAATAAGGTAAACCAATAAAATCTTGACACGTGCATCTTATACTCCCTAAGATGCGAAATCAATAATGAATGTATCGTGTATGCTTTTATGAATAACTCAATTGCTTAAATAATTTTCTCCAACTAAAATATTACATACGTCCACATGTAACAAAGTGTAGATGTATGTTTTATATACAACTAGTTAGTAGTTACATATATTTTATAATTAATCGTACGACTAATAAAGTAAAAAATCTAGAAAATTTTACCTATATATTTTGAGTATAATGTTGTCGCGGTCACAAATATTAAGATGTAACATCCTAATACTTATGTTAGTTCCTCATTCGATGTTTGTGTGCTGTATGCCAGATGGTAAGATAATTGTGGCCGGAGGCTTCACTAGTTGCAGGAAATCAAATTCGTAAGCCGAAAAAATGATATGAGAAGGATGTCAGGGCAATAATTGTTAGATAAAGCTAGAGCGAATTCCTTCTCATTGCCAATCCATATTATTCGTTAATTGTATTTAATTATTAAAAAAAGTTAGATGGTTAATGATAGATTAAGTATTAAAAAAAGAATTGTTTTGATATCATTTAGTAGTGGGGTAGTGGATTGATAGTTGTTATGTCCATATTTTTTTCACTGACGACGAGACATGATCGAGAAGTGGACAACATAGAATAAGACGGATGAGTCGAGATGAGAAGAATAAAAAGGCGTCTTGGACGGCATCGAAAATATCGACTAAACATGGTGGAGGAGCAAGACTTAGTCTAACAACAACCGAGTTTACAGGAGTATTGGTTATTTATCAAGACCGGTTCTTCAACAGTAGAGGAAGGAGAGGAGATAAGGAAGGAGGATAAACCTTGAATTTAAAAAAGGCGAGAAAGGTAAAGAAGAAAGGGGAAGCAAGTATAGAAAGGTGGGGTGCAAAACACAAAAGGGAGAGAGACATTATAGCCATACAACACACAAGAAACACTACTCGAGTTCATCTTCTTCATTGTGAAGAACAACCTACAATAGACTACCATCCAAAAACCGAGTGTCAAAAACACTTCTATAGCATTCATTTTAGTATGTGATCAAGGAAATGTATCATGTAAAACTCCTTGTAATTATCCTCGAATATCTAGTGAATCACATTTAGGTTGGGTAATCAATCCCACCCGCGGTTTTTCCCATTTACTGGTTTTCCGCGTCAATAATTCTTTGTGTTATTTTCGTTTACATTGTTCTTATTTTAGTTGTATTACACAATTAGTTCAATCAACCGACCTTAGCATTTAACCTACAAAATTTGGTAAAAATAATTGGCGCCGTCTATGGGAAACTTGCTAAGAGTTTGGTTGATTCACTACAATGACGGGAAACGACTTGGAAGAACAAGCTACCAATCAAGGAGCCGAGGTTGAGAACAACAAAGAGATGGAAACAACGTTGAAAAAACTACAAGAGGAGATGGAGAAAATACGTTCTGAAAATGAAATGTTGAAGAAAAAGTTGACCAAGGCCAAATCCAAAACCAGGACGGCTACAAAGAAGACGATCCCAAGTATTATTAGGCGCTTGGATATGGACGATGTTGAGGAATGGGATCAGCATGAAGGACCAACAAAGACTACTGATGATGTCGTTGAGATAGAGGATACGGAGAACATACCAAATAACGATGATGACCTAGAAAGACAACGTGATGAGCAACATTATGATGATTGTGAGGATCAAGAAGGGGATAATGATAGAAGGAGATCACGCCACAAAAGTACAAGGTCTCGAGACCAAATTACAGAGGAATTCAAAAAATAATTACAGGAAGTGAGGGACTTAATCGAAAGAATTCCTGGTATCCTGAAGCCATTAGAGAAAGCAACTCCTACGAGTTATGTTGATTCACCTTTTCATGACAACATCGCTTTGGTAGAGATACCAAAATGCTTCACAGTACCACAAATGAGGCCATATGACGGTACTAGTGACCCATTGGAACACATCACACAATATAAACAACGAATATTTACGGTACCTATCACACGTGACTTGAAGGAAGCTTGTATGTGTAAGGGATTTGGTTCTACGTTGTCAGGACCATCCTTATAATGGTTCGTGAATCTTCCATACATGAGTATCAAGACGTTTGCCAACCTGCAAGACGCATTCAACATGCAATTTGCTAGTAGTAGGGTATTCGAGAAGTCCACTAGTGATTTGTACAAGATTGTGCAACATCTCAGAGAGCCGTTACGTGACTACTTAACACGATTCAATAGAGAGAAGGTGACCATTACCAACTGTGACGTACCCACAACCATTAAAGCGTTGAGAAGGGGATTAGAGAGGGAATCTCCACTTTATGGAAAACTGACAAAATACCCGTGTAGAACTATGGATGACGTGCAAGCTAAAACCATGGCACAAGTGAGATTGGAAGAAGAAAAGAGGGAGGATGATGAGAAATATTACAGGGCTTCGAGAAAGATTACAACACTAAGGTCTAGGGAATACAAACCCTATTCGAGGCATTCTAGGGATGAAGTTTATGTCAACACGACACGTGAACGTAATGACCGGAGAAAGGAGGAACGTAGTGATTGGAGGAAAGGCCCTAATTTGCCACGTACGTACGAAAACTACGGTTTTACGGTAACACCTTTGGCCATGATGAAGGAGTTCACCAAGTTAGGAGATATAGTAAAATGGCCAATGAAAAGCAATAAGCCTAAGGCAAATCCGGATTCCAAATTATGGTGTGACTATCATGAAGATTATGGTACATAAAGCTTATGACTGTGTGAATTTATGAAAGGAGTTATAATTCTTGACCAAGAAGGGATATTTAACTGAGTTCATGACATCCAAGAGAACATCTTACGTCAAGAGAGACAAGTCACCCAACGGAGACAACATGACACCCGCAAGACAACCAACACCACCACCACATCACAAAGTAATTAACTTCATTGCAGGTGGTTCTGAAGTGTGTGGGTCTACGTATTCACAAGCTAAAATGATGGCTAGAGAGACAGATATACGAGTTTCTCAGGTAGGAGTTAGTAGTAATACTCTACCATCTTTAATGTTTGACAAGTCAGATAAAAGAAGTATTTGAGAACCACAGCAAGATGGACTTGTCATCTCACTTCCTGTGGGGAATTGCCTAATCAAAAGAATACTAGTTGACAACGGGAGCGCTGCCAACATTATGATGCTGAACACGTTGAAAAAAATGGGTTTGGCAGAAAGTGACATGATTAAGAAATCAACAACATTGGTGGGATTTAGTGGAGAAACCAAGCGTACATTGGGTGAGATTACATTGCCTACATATGCACAAAGAGTTAATCTTTTGGAGAAATTCTGTATAATAGACGTCGATTCGACATACAACATAATCATGGGAAGGCCTTGGATTCACAATTTGAAAGTTGTACCGTCGATATACCATCAAGTTCTCAAATTTTCAACACCATGGGGAGCTCAGGAGATACGAGGGGATCAAGATATGGCACGCGAATGTTACAATACATGTTTGAAACCAATTGTCCAATATCATGGGAATGAGACACATGTGGCCACAATCACAAGACCTGAAAAATTGGCTGAGGTCGATCTAAAGACGGGAGATAAGAAAGTGCTAATAGTAGAAGACCTTTCACCAACCATTGAGGCAAATTTGGTGAATTTCTTGCCTACGAGATTGGATGCATTCGCGTGGGAACATGACGACATAACTGGAATAGACCCAAATGTCATCACGCACAAGTTAAATGTTGATCCTAACTACACCCATGTTCGACAGAAAAGAAGAAAGTTCACGACGAAGAGAAACAAGATAATTAACGATGAAATCGACATGCTTATGAAGGCTGGGATGATAAAGGAGGTTAACTATCCTGAGTGGCTAAAAAATGTTTCCATAGTGCAGAATAAGAATGGGAAGTGGAGAGTTTGTGTCGACTACACGAACTTGAACAAAGATTGCCCTAAAGACCCCTATCCACTACCCCATATCGACACCATGGTGGACTCAACGGCTGGACATGAGTTGCTTACATTTTCGGACGCTTCAAGTGGTTTTAATCAAATTTGAATGGAGTTGTCTGATTGCGAGAAGACAACATTCATCACGGATAGAGGTATATATTGTTATTTGGCCATGCCTTTCGGACTACGTAACGCTGGGGCTACATTTCAAAGGCTTGTTAACAAGATGTTTAAAGATCAGATAGGAAAAATAATGGAAGTTTACATAGACGACATGGTGGTCAAGTCTATAAACGCTGAGAATTATGTTCGCGACCTACATGAGGTGTTCGACATATTAGGATCATACAACATGAAGCTAAACCCGTCTAAATGTAACTTTGCTGTGTCCTTGGGAAAGTTTCTCGGACACATGGTGACCAGGAGGGGCATTGAGGCTAGCCCAGAACAAATTAAGGCAATTTTCGAGTTAACGAGTCCATCAAACGTTAAAGACGTCCAGAAACTGACGGGAAGAGTTGCAGCCTTGAACAGGTTCATCTCACGATCATCGAATAGATGTAAACTATTTTACGATGTTTTAAGAAAAACAAGGGGTTTATGTGGTCAGAAAAACACGAGGAAGCACTTAACAACCTGAAGAAATATCTCACTACTCCTCCACTCTTGTCTAAGCCTCTTCAAGGAGATGACCTTTATGTTTACTTGTCTGTTACAGATCACGCTGTGAGTGGAGTGCTCGTCAAAGAAACCGAAGGTGTCCAATCACCTATTTATTATGTCAACAAAAGCCTAAATGATGTGGAAACAAGGTACATGTCTCTAGAAAAATTGATGCTTGCATTGTCCATGACTTCAACTGAATTAAGGCATTATTTTGAATCACACAAAATACATGTCACGGCGAACTTTCCCTTGAGAACTGTCTTGAGCAAACCTAACTTGACGAGAAGGATGGCGAAATGGGCCATACGTCTGAGCACTTACGACATCACATATGATACAAGGAGTGCAATAAAATTACAAGCTCTAGCTGACTTTATGTTTGATTTCAGTCCTAGCCAAATAACGATGGCTGAGGATGAGTTTCAATGAGTCATTTCAAGGGTGGACACCAAGCCATGGACATTGTATACTGATGGAGCTTCAAATGTAAATGGAATGGGATTGGGGCTTGTACTCAAATCGCCACAGGGGGATGTGATAGAACATTCAATATGTTGTGACTTCAAAGCCACCAATAATGAAGCCGAGTACGAAGCACTGATTGTGGGGCTCATGACTGTTAAGGACATGAAGGTCAGAAACATTGATGTAAACTGTGATTCATTGTTAATTGTTAATCATGTTAATGGTTCCTATGAAGCTAAGGATCCCAAGATGATCACATACTTGGACATCACCAAAAAATTGACAAATTACTTTGACACTTTCAACATACAACAAGTTCCAAGAGAAAATAATGTACAAGCTGATGCACTAGCCAATTTGTGACTTGTTTCTAAGGGTCTCGACTTAAACAACATTCCAGTTATTCATATCAAAAAGCCTATTATTGAAAGATTGGTTCATGACATAAAAGTTTTGGCTCTTAAACAACATGATGACAATACCAATGAAGACATGGACAACTGGATTCGAGCATACAAATATTACTTACAACTTTGTGTTAAACCAAACAACAACAATGAATCTAGGATCCTTAGGATGAAAGTTTCAAGGTTTACAGTCATAGATGACGAGCTGTTCAAGAAATCTTCTACGGGGCTGCTTCAAAGATGCTTGAGAAAACACAAGGCAAACATGGTATTAAGAGATGCACATGAAGGAGAGTGTGGAAATCATACCAACGGAAGAAATATCTCATTAAAGATTCTACGATTAGGTTATTATTGGCTGACGCTAAGACATGATGCTCTAAATTACATAAGGAGATGTGACGCCTTCCAGAGACACGCAATTGTCATACACCAACCATCTGAGCACCTTAACATGTCTATTCCCTCTTGGCCTTTCATGAAATGGGAGATGGACATTGTGGGGAAGATGCCACCTGCACCTGGGCAAAAGGTGTTCATGCTAGCCGTGACAGATTACTTTTCAAAATGGATCGAGGTAGAAGCATTCAAGCAGGTCACATCAAAAGAAGTGATATCATTTATCAAGAGAAACATTCTTTGCAAGTTTGGTGTTCCTCCTGATATTGTTTGTGACAATGGGTCACAATTTATAATTGACAAGACATAAGCATTTTGCAAATGTTGGAACATCAACTTGATTAAGTCGACACCAAGATACCCTCAAGCCAATGGACAAGCTGAATCAAGCAACAAGATCATAATCAACAATCTTAAAAGGAGACTGACGTCATGCAAAGGGAAGTGGGTTGAAGAATTGCCTTGGGTGTTGTGGTCAGACAGGACGACTCCTAAGACGTCAACATGACATACGCCATAAAGTTTAGTCTATGACACTGAAGCTGGCTTACCAACAGAGATCATGATGCCAACAGCCAGGTACAGACTATTGACGAATGACATGAATAATATAGAATTGTCACATGACCAGGATACCGTGGACGAGCTTTGAGAGATGGCGAGGATTCGTATGATTTCTTATCAACAAAGGGTGGCCAACACATATAACAAACATGTCCATGTGAGAGCTTTCGGTGTTGGTGACTTGGTGTTAAGGAAGACGTTCCAAAACACTATGAATGTGACAGCAGGAAAATTCGCTGACACTTGGGAAGGACCTTATTTTATTGACGCATTCATTGGTCGTGGGGCTTATCGGTTGTCGAGTTTTGACGGTACACAAGTATCGAGAAGCTGGAACGCTTTACACTTGAAGCTATATCATGTGTAAAGTTTTTTAACTCATCTTTTTAATTCAGTTCTTAAGGAATATTTGATTAATAAGTCGCTAAGACATAGTTGATTATCGTTATTTTCTTATGTTTGATATGATGCTTTATTTGAGGAAACTTGATCCTATGTTTATATTTCTAATTCCTTACGTTTTACATCATGAATTGCATCGTTGTGCAAGATATCTCTATCAATTGTGCTTACCTTTTAGATTCGTTTATATTTACGTAAGTTTACTTTGATAGAATTGCCTCTATAATGTTAGTATATACTAGTACACGAAAAATAGAACATGTCAATTATAAACGTAAGGGTTGATCACCCAATTACAATTGTGTTGCTCCAAATGAAAATGCTACAATTCGACAGTCTTAGTTGACATAAAAGTTTTATCAAATTTATTGCTATGACAAATAATACTTACACGCATCCACGTTATACTAATACATGACATAATATTTGGTGAGTTTCAAGAGGGAAAAAGGCCTCTTAACCACTCTACGAGTGCATGGACCGACGTATATTGATGAATCAAACAAAGTATATTGACGACTACTGTTACATTTAAAACAAATATCGACTTGAGAAGGTACATAATGATGACAAAAGAAAAACTTTGCTTTACATGATTACATAAGTAATCCTTTCATTTAAGAAAAATATATTATCTGGACATTTTTATTTCCTAGAGTTATCTATAGAGATTTTACCTTACAAGTTGAACAATTACACAACACCCAACATTTACAACGAATTATTAGGTGTTAAGCATACGACATCTTATAATGATGACAACTACAATCAAAATAGCAGGTTTAGTCAAAAATACACTCAAAAAGCACAAGTAAAAACGTAAAACACAATGATGACATAAATATGATTCAAAAGCAACAAACTTTATATTACGACGAAAGTTTAAGACTGAAAACCAACATGACTAAAATCACGATCCCCCACTTAAAAGCGAAACATGGATAAAGTATAGCAGAAATTATGCGAGACAACGGGAAATCAAGTTCAAAGTTGAAACCAAATTAAGTGTGACATGCCTAAACAAAAGTTATGAAACAAAATGAAAAAAGGAAATACATCAAATAAGAGAATGTTCGACGTACACCTTTAGCATAGATCCTGCCAGAACTCATTTCACCGTCCTTAAAACTCTTGGGGCTGTCATGGGATTCAGACGACAAAATCAAGGCAGAATAGGATGATTGGGCTACAGGGGCTGAGAGTTGCTTACTACGGGTCCTGTTTATATCATACCTCTACAGAGATTTATTAGAAGCTATGGTCTCATGACGCAATTGGGATTTTTTCAAACCGAAACAAAGTCATCAACATTGATTTGGATGGCGTTACGAATGGGTTTACCCAAACAGTTTGGCCACAACCTCTCTCCAATTGGAAAGGCACGAATCTTATCAACAACAGCTTTAGCTTTGTTGTTATCCTCATCAAAATCAAACTCACAATCTACAAGTATGGAAAATAATCAACAATATCACAGATACAGACACAAAAGTACAAGAAAACATCAAATCGATATAAAGTGCTATAACAAAGATGGTTACCATAATAAAGAGAAGAAGTTGGGATATAGTTCAGAGAGGGCCTACATACTAATAAATAAATGTATAACAATGAGAAGGTGGACATAAACGACACTAAAGTTATAAATCTATCGAATAAAGAATAAAACTATGACAACAAAAATGACAAGAAGTGAAAACATTACCAGTATTGCTGCAACGCTCCAATAAGTAGTCAACGTCATCTCCCAGAGTCGCCTTCTCAACGAAAAAATAGTCACTCTTCCAGTTTCGGTCATTAACAGTATCATTATTAAGAATTAGAGGGCCGTTAGTGTCTTTTTTGGTAAAACCAACCCTACAACCACTGAACTTCTTCAAGCTATAAGAATGTTTGACAACTTCGACATCAATACCCGACTTATTTTTCTCTTCGATGGAATCCAAACATGCAAGAACCCTCCATGCAAAGGGCATAAGTTGTCCGGGGAATACTTTCAGGGTACTTAAGACACCAGCGATAAATTTGGAAAAGGGAAAAGTGAGTCCAACATCAAAAGGATAGTAATAGAAATATACACATCCTTTTTTGAAGAAATCGGCATGAACAGAGGTGTCTGGAACAACGACAACGACATTGGATCGAAATAATATCTTAGCCTCTTCAAATCTTTTGGTTTTAATTTCGCTATGACGGTTGTCTTTTGGGTCTAGCAAGTTGGTGGCAATCCAATCAGATTGATTAGGGGACAAGTTAGGGTTTTCATCATTACGACTCTCAGAACTCTTACTATGTTTTTTGGCCATGGTTAAGGAAAAAAAGAAGAAGAGACAAGTTTGAGGACGATTATAGAAAAGAGAAAATGACGGATGAACTATGAGAGGAGGATATATAGGGGCAATTAAAGAATCCTAATTGAGGTAATGAATGGGTTTTCTTGATAAATGAACAGCCAATGCATGCACATCCCAAAGTTGTTCACACATTTATCAAGAGAAATTGATTGATTCACTATGACACGCTACGTAGCACAAATGTCTATTATAGATTACTAATTTAGTCGAAGATTTTATGAATTAAATTATTTAATTAACAAAATCTGGGGCTATTGTTATGTCCATATTTTCACTGACGACAGGACATGATCGAGAAGTGGACAACATAAAATAAGATGGACGAGTCGAGATGTGAAGAATAGAAAGTCGTCTTGGACGGCATCGAATATATCGACTAAACATGGTGGAGGAGAAAGACTTAGTCTAACAACAACCGAGTTTATAGGAGTATTGGTTACTTATCAAGATTGGTTCTTCAACAACAGAGGAAGGAGAAGAAATAAGGGAGGAGGATAAACCTTGAATTTGAAAATGGTGAGAAAGGTGGAGAAGAAAGGGGAAGCAAGTATAGAAAGGTGGGGTGTAAAACATAAAAGCGAGAGAGTCATTACAGCCAGACAACACACAAGAAACACTACTCGAGTTCATCTTCTTAATTGAGAAGAACAACCTACAATAGACTACCATCTAAAAACCGAGTGTCAAAAACACTTTTATAGCATTCGTTTAAGTATGTGATCAAGGCAATGTATCATGTAAAACTCCTTGTAATCATCCTCGAATATCTAGTGAATCACATTTATGTTTGGTAATCAATCCCACCCGTGGTTTTTCCCATTTACGGGTTTTTCGCGTCAACAATTCTTTGTGTTATTTTCGTTTACATTGTTCTTAGTTTAATTAGTTGTATTACACAGTTAGTTCAATCAACCGACCTTAACATTTAACCTACAAAATTTGGTAAAAAACAGTAGTGGAGTTGTGGAGTAAATTACTGTAACGCTCCAGTCCTACATCGAGGAGGTTTGGGACTTCTGTTCAGTTTATAAGGCAAAGTACTACTAATTTATGCATCAACAAATCATGATCTTTTGGGGGCCTGTGGTGGGCTTGTCGTAACCCAAGTTGGCTGCACTCGGGACAATATGCTTCGTCTTATTTCAGACTCGTAATCGGGACTTGACCCACTTTTCGAAAAAGGCTCAGAATTTGACCCGGGTTGTTGCATATGGTATCAGAGCCGACTCTCGAAAGCTTGATGTGTCAAGTTTCCGGAGGTGGGGAGACGAAGGCTGGTGGTATTATCCCACAATGGCAAGAGGTCCGGAGGTGGGGACACGAAGCCAGCCGGTATTATCCCACAATGGCTAGAGAGGTACGATCTTGGTTTTATGGGCTGTCTGTTCGGGCCTGACGAGGATGTCAGGAGTTTAAGTGGGGGAGTTTGTAACACCTCAGTCCCACATCGTGGAGATTTAGGACTTCTGTTCAGTTTATAAGGCAAAGTACTACTACTTTGTGCACCAACAAATCATGATCTTTTGGGGGCCTGTGGTGGGCTTGTCGTAACCCAAGTTGGCTGCACTCGGGACAGTATGCTTCGGCTTATTTCGGACTCGTAATCGAAACTTGACCCGATTTTCGAAAAAGGCTCGGGATTTGACCTGGGTTATCACAATTACCCATTACTTAGTAGTGGTAAGTTTTAGTGTGTTTTGTAAAATTTATATAATGGCTATTTTGTTTACTTTCTTTATATATTATATAAGTGAAAAGGGACTACATGTTTTCTGCATCAAGGTGTCTTTTGTTCTATTTATCCAACATGGTATTAGAGCCAATTGATCAGGGCTTGTAAGATATTTTATACATAAACCTATATATATTAAGTATTTATCTATCATATTCAACGGCATCAAACAATTTCTCCATTTATAATTAATGAGGTATTTTATACATACACCTATATATATTCAGTATTTATCTATCAAATTCAATGGTATCAAACATTTTCTCCATCTATAATTAATGAGGTATCAAGATGAAATCCTACATGAGAGAGAAGCATGGGAAAAAGAAAGAGAAGCATGATGAAAAAAAATCAGGAAGGAACATGAGCAGTGAAAATAATGAGAAAGATTTCATGGCACAAGTGGCCGTAAAAGAAATTTTATTTTAGAAGTGTGAGTGATTATGTGCACCAGGAGAGAAATGCTCCAGCAAAAAAAATGGCGTTGATGAGAAGTGCATCAGCAAAATGTGTGGCTTATGAGAAGGGCGTCACAAAATTAAAGAGAAGTGCTTCAAAATAATATTTTTTAAAAATATGTGAAGCAAGGGGGTGTGT